>NW_017253378.1:181114-183477 GCF_001642045.1 Paraphaeosphaeria sporulosa | reverse complement strand
AACCAAGAAGTACCAAAGCATCTCTAGACCGAGATTATTAGACAATATCATGATAACCCTATATACGGACACCCGGGCATCACTAAGATAATAGAACTCATCTAAAGAAACTATACCTTTAAGGGTATAAAGGAAGCTGTAATAGCATATATCCGAAAATGTATAGATTGCCAAAAGAATAAATATAGCACACATCTTAAATATGGAGAAATGCAAGTAATTAAGATACCAATAGCACCTTTCGAGGATATCGCTATAGACTTTGTCATAGAAATACTAAAGTCAATTAATCCAGCTATAGAAGTCTCATATAATAGTATACTCGTTATTATATATCGACTTACTAGCTATATCGAACTTGTTCCATGCCTTAAGAAGATTACAGCGAAAGAACTCGCGTATCTCTTTATGGATAGATGGATGTGACACCATGGTATACCAAAAATAATTATAAGTGATAGAGACAAACTCTTTATATTAAACTTTTGGACCACGTTCACAGCACTCATTAGAACAAAACGAAAATTATTAATAGCCTATCATCCACAGACGGACGGAAAAAACAGAAAGAATAAACTAGACTATAGAAATATATCTCCGAATATACTATAATAATTAGAAAAATAACTAGGTTTCACTACTACCTATGGCACAGCTCGCGTATAATAATAAGATATTAATAATAATAAAACATACACCGTACTACGCAAATCACGGACGATATCCATATCTCTTTAATTAAACACTTCCTACGAATGTCAAAGTAAAAGAAGCCATAGATATAGTAGAAAATATAAAATAGATATACGAACAACTCCGAGAGAATCTCGAGAAAGCTTAATAGCAAGCAATTTCCTACACAAACCAAAAATGTAAAACGGCACCTTAGCTAAAGAAGGGGGATAAAGCATATTTACTTACGAAGAATCTTCGTACCTAGAAAAGAAAACATAAGAAACTAGATTATGTTAAGGTTAGACCATTTTACATTTCCGAATAAATATCACCAGTAAACTATAAACTTAAGTTACCACTAGACGCGAATATACATCCAGTATTCCATGTGTTACTATTGGAACCAGCAGACCAGGATACACTAGTCAAAACCGCCTTCTACCATTAGCCAGAGAAAGAAATAGAATTTGAAGTAGAACGAATCCTACAAATATATAATCTATTTATAGAAGAAGAAGAATATCTCGTTAAATGGAAAGAATACCCATCAAGCGAAAATACATGGGAACCTAAGGGAAACCTCTCTAATTATCAGCAATGCATATAGGAATTCTTCTCAAGAATATCACCACTCTAGCAGCGAAGATTATAACATACCTAGGATGGTAATGGGCTAGAAGCGTCCTAAAACCCATTAGGGAGACCTTCAAAAGCACCCCAGGTGGCGGGAGATAGGGAAGGACCTAAGGGAACCTCTTCCAAGGATAAAAGGAAGCTGGGGACCTCTTGTGATTTGGCTTCCTTAATACTCCGCTCCTCTATGGCAATTACTTCTTTAGCACGCTTGTCTAACAAATCCATCTACTAACGTAATTAATCTTCGCGTGTGTACGCAATACGCAACTCTTCTAATACCTTTTTATGGGCCTTAAATGCAGCTTCCTATATTTCTCTCGATTCTTTTATTTTCAGACGCAACTTCTCTTTCTTGGCAAGTAGTCGCTTAAATTCGGATTCCGAAACTCATATATCGTAGCGCTGACCATAATAAACGCATTCGCCATATTTCCCAGAACGAACATGGACCTTATAGACACGGCTGTATTTAATATAGGTCGAACATTTCTTCACTATAGCTTCGCCAAAAGAGTTAATAAAGTTAGATAAGAGACGACGATAGGAGGTACTAGAAGTGGGTTGTTTAGGCATGATGTAAGACCAGGTGGATACTACTTATAACGCGGGGCCCACTCCAGTTATATCTAGGCACGAGACCAGGTCATATAATCTAAGGGCAGATCTAAGGAAGAGAGGGGGTGATATTAGGATCCGAGATGAATAGTCATCCGGACCACACATATAATTAGGCAAAGTAACCAGGACATAAGTGTGACCGTAGTCACGTGACTTAATTAGAGTGATTAGTGCGCCAAGCCCACTAATCATACTAAGCAACTCGCATACTAATCACTAAGCACGACTTAATTACTATAATTAGTCCAACTGAGTAACTAATTAGGCTCAGTATATAGGAACGTAGGTATGAACCCTTATACTCGTGTTCAACCTATTTATTAATCTATTGTTTGGATTACACTCAGGCTATATTGTTAATTCGTTATATCCTCCTCCAATACTATCATCTCGATAAAAACCCTTCCCTTCCCTCAGTTATCTTGCCCGAGAAC
>NW_017253378.1:168514-180049 GCF_001642045.1 Paraphaeosphaeria sporulosa | reverse complement strand
AGCTGAGGGGGTGTGTCTAATTATATGGTTATCTATGAGGTGGCTGGCGCACCTGTACCTATTCCTAAAACGGTTTCTCCCTTGCTTGGAAGGCATTCAATAAGAAAACAAGAAAATCTGTAGAAACGATCACGACACACTTTAATAAATGAATCATAATTTTTTCATCAGATACTTGACGATTCTCATCACGCGATTATCTAATAACTTCATCTCCGCCGCAGACTTCATATTATGGACGGTCTTTCGGGCGCAGCAAGCGTCATCGCGGTGATTGATATATCCGCCAAGATTGTTTCACTATGCCTCCAGTACTCTAAAGCCGTTAGAGGTGCTAAAGATGATATCGAGCGTGTACAGGGAAAGGTCAGCGATATCACCCACATCCTAGAGCAGATCAAGCAGCTCCTTGACAGCCAGGACAAGACGCAGCTCTCTGCCACTCAGGGCCTCTTTAGCTCGCTCACAAAATGCCTAAAGGAGCTAGAAAACCTGCAAGTAGAGTTAGAACCAGGAAAGGGCCGCAAGACTATGAGTCGAATCGGCTTCCGTGCGCTCAAATGGCCGTTCACGAGCAAGCAGGTGGATAAAATCGTGTCAAGCTTAAAAGGATGCGAACAGACCCTCAGTTTAGCGCTACAGGTTGACCAGACGTAAGTTTCCGTACCCCGATCTGTTGTGTGCAGAAACACCTTCTCACTGACTGCAGAACCGCTGTATTAAGCATAGACCAGAAACTGGATCTAGCCAAACTACCTATTGCCCATGGCGCATCCTACGACTCCCATACGGAGGAACACAACGCGCGATGCCTACCGAACACCCGTACTGCACTGCTGCAGGACATCACCAAATGGGCGCAGGATAAGGATAGCAAGTCTATATTCTGGCTTAGCGGCATGGCTACTTCCGGCTATCATCCTTACCTACGAGGACTTTAACAGAGCTTAGCATAGAAAGCATCACTCCAGTCTCATCCATGTTATAGACGTTCCCAGGTAGGATCTCTGGATCCCTAAGTACCTCTCCAATCACCTTAAACCAGTGTGTAATCTTCGAGTATATGTTCTTATCGTGGCGATTTCAGTCTAGCGCTCTGACCATCCTTGCTTCTATCTGGGGATGCCTCTTCCTAAAAGCTAGCGTCCAATTTCGATGCGGCGGCTTCGACGGTCTGGCTGATTCCGGTCTGTGGAGGGTGAGGCGGTAAGCTAGAAATAGGATAAACTTCACTCGAACGGGGAATCCAAGTCTTGTCGCGATCGGAGCTGCCGCGCGTTTGCCTCTGCCTTCTCTACGTCCTGCTGTGTCAGACCGAGCGACTTGATTCACGCGCACGCCCGTGCTGTCTGCCACGTGACCAGATCAGTAGGTACCTTCGTATCTTACACGAGGCTTCACAAGCCTTTGTTGTGTTGGGACTATTGGACGAGACAGAACGTGATGTACGGTAATGTTGGTGGCAGAAACCGGACCTAACAATCATTCGCGAACAACGAAGAGTCGTGAATCGAGAACGATGCTTTTGCGCTCTTCGCTTTTGATCTATCACCCAGAGCTGTTTTCAGACAAAAGAAAAATATCTCGGTCACGATAATTGCAAGAATTAGCGTCGAGGTATACGTCTATCAGGAAGCCGGCTCCATGCAGCGGGTTTCTAAATAAGATGTTCACTGTACTCATGGTCATATTACCCCGCATAGTAGTTGAACACGACCGAACACGACTTAGCATCATACATTACAGGGTACGGTGGCTGCAGAATCAGTCACTATTCGTTCTCTTGTTCCCATTCCCTGGCTCCACCCAAGTTCTGAACAGCGCACCACTAAAGACGAATCATGATGGCTCCGCTGCGAGAAGACATCCTTAAAGCCCTATAGGAGTCGACGGCAAACAAACAGCGCCTTACAGCGGCCAAAGGGAGTAATCCAGAGTAGGGGTCAGTCAAAACAATCTCGGCATAATAGACCAGCTTCATAGATATCCCTATACTGATAGCCTGTGCTAAGGTCTTTATCCTTAAGATTATAGGGACCTGATCATATCATACCTCGTTATTGTTACTAACCCTATTTTGCGGTTGCTACCTAACAGCCTCGCCCCTTTACAGGGACCTTTCTAAGCGCCGATTTACCTTGAGAGAAATCGATCTGCGTTTATCGGGCACTTATCTCATATCCTCGATATAATTCTCAGCTCACGAGATCAAGCTTCGAGGCTTTTGAAACAGCAATTAACGAAATTCCTAAATTGCATTCTTTTTACGCCATGTACAGACGATTGAGGGGTACTAGAGTCCCTATCAATTACGCGTCTCTATTCCTGGCAGCGGTATCAACGGTAACCCTATGGTCATCCCCGGAACCATCGTCCTCAAATCCGCTCCCATAAAATCAACTGTCCAAGAGAAACTCACACCATGACTCTCGAAAAGATCATCCACACCCGACGCTTTCATATTCTCGAGTCCTTCATGACATTCTGTTTCAGTCTTGTATGGAATGCCGACAACAACAGCCTTCAGGTGTGGAAAGTCCCTAGGCGCCTGTGCTCCAAGTTGGTGTAGTTCTTTCGTAATCTCACGAAAAACGTATGTAATGCGAAGACGCTCGATCACAGGAGGAAGGAAGGAGACAAGTCGGTAAGGGACCTTGGGGTCAGTCTCCCGGTAGATGGATCGCAGATCTATGGTGATGTCGACGAGAAGGGGGAACATAGAAAGGGAAGAAATAGAATCGTAGTTTAGCTGGTTCGGGCGATATTCGTATTCATCCTCTGGGTCCCATTGGCGATCTCGGTCGATCTCTTCGAATTTGGACGGTTGGATATAGCTAAGACATAGCCGCTTAAGCGTCTTTGACCACACTTGCAGGGCCTCATCGAAAGAATCGCTATAGCTTTCCCAGGTAGTCCAGTAGTATGTTAAATCTTCAATGCCGGGGAACTTTTCGTTCTGTTCTACTTCCAATTCTTCGATGCCGTTGGTGAGTGCAAACATTAAGTCCATAA
Source organism: Paraphaeosphaeria sporulosa (assembly GCF_001642045.1). NCBI lineage: Eukaryota > Fungi > Ascomycota > Dothideomycetes > Pleosporales > Didymosphaeriaceae > Paraphaeosphaeria > Paraphaeosphaeria sporulosa. The sequence continues at coordinate 177,037 of NW_017253378.1, read as the reverse complement.
AGTCTGTCGGGGTACGACTGTTTAGCGATAATTTGCGTAGTCTTAAGAGACCGAGCTGTTCACAGTCGAGATGGGCGTCGGATGTCCTCGCTACTGGATAGATCATGATATCGTTGTGATGATCGTCCGTCGACCAGCCGCCACCGTCGCATATATACAAGGTGTCGACGTTAAACGCAGCGTTGAAGAAATGGCCTCTCTCACGGAGCCAGAAGTCATGCGAGCCTCTTATAACACCGAGAGTTCTAAGCGAGGGAAACGTCAATAAAGGAGGCAGCGTCCAATTAGTTTCATTGAGCGTTTCCAGATACTCTCGAAAACCATATGGCCAAGCGAGAAGTAAAGTGTGAACGTTGATTGTGCACTGTAGGACGACCAAGAAGAGCTCCTCGAGGTTAAGCGATGTGTCGGCGGAGTACCTTTTAAGATTATCTTTTCTCAACCTCCAAGGCAGCAGGTGCCGTTCCTTTGCCATATTCAACAGCAGACTCATAGTTTCTGTGAGGTCTGGATGAGTCGCTTCGGGTGGGTTTTCTGAGACCCGTTCTCTTCCCAAGATAATTTGCAAGCTTTTCACGCGTTCAGCCAAGTCTGGGCGTGCGATAATGGTACGCAAGAATTGAGGGAGAAAATTGGAATCCCACACTTCAACGTCGTTCTTGCCCCAATGTCCCCGATATGGGGTTCCCGCCTTGCGGACATTTCCCGTCGCATAGTAGTGGTAGAGGATTGGCTGCACAACAGTGCATATGGCTTTGGATGTGCGGCACAAACGTGCCAATGACCTCTTATCCTCAACTGTATCATATTCGTCTGCATTGACAAAATTGCCTGGCCTCTGACAATGGTAACAAAGGTTCGAAAAAATGAGGTTCAGAACGTCCACAGGGATCTGATCTAGGCGCATGACTGCGTAAGAGAGGAACTTCGCCTGTTCGAAACGGTAGTTTGTTGTCGAGGACGTGGAGAGGGACAAAGTGAGAGTGCGCGCATTGTTATAGGTATACGAGACAGTGAGCGCTAGCGATATTAACCGCGTCGCGTGCATCGCCAGGCTAAGCAATTCTATCGTAGACTAGGTATTATGCCACGCCACATCAACGCATAGTATCCGACACATCGATCTCCCGTGGCCGCTCTGTTTCGCTCGAAAAGAGCCGTTTCCAGGCAAAGTGTCGAACAACTGTGACGCTAATTCTGTAGTTATGTAATCTCAAACGTATATCTCAAGCTTCAAGTCAATACGTCATTATATAAGTATTTTGCTAATCGAATACATAGATAGTATTGTTTACGTGCTGAATTTGTTGATAAGAATATCTGATGATCGGTATACTAAAATATGCTCGAATGTTATCTGTCTTTACTTATTGAAGCTATGTTTGTAGGTCCAGCTCTTGCAGAGACATTTATCACAATATGCGGTATCTCAGTCATCTTTACAAATTTTTTTTACTCGAGGTCACCAGAATAATATTGACCGGTAGCAGATACCGAGTAAACTTGATAGAGCTCCCACACGACCATACAAACGTGCTTCGAGGGTTACAGCGACTTAAATGCTCCGAAGAGATGCATCCAAGCCTCATCACATTACAGTAGGGGCGAGAAGTTATTATCCTGTGTATAAGATATGGTTAACGAGCAACCGCATGGTTCAATCTTCCTAACTGATAAAGGCTTTTGTCCAACGTCTATGCCTATGTTATGGCCTAAGTGGCCACTCTCTTTTCGTCTTGCAGCATGTCGACCCAAACATCACTAAAGCAGAATTTCATACTTTGGAATGAAGTCATGTCCAGATCCTTTCCCTTACTTTTACCGTTCGCTCACTACTTCTTACAAGTCTTGATGATCTTCTGAACCATCGCGTCTTGGGAAACATACTTACTTCCCAATGCAGAGATATCCTTCTCCTTCATCACCGTTCGGAATTTAGCCGCATAGAAATACTCCTTGGGCGTTTTCAAGCGTCCCAGACTCAATGCTTCCATGACAGCAAACGGGGCCATACTTGGATCTTCGACGACTGTCTGGATCGCGAGACCACCATTTGCAGCAGCTCCAACCATAGCAATGAGTCGCGCAATGGTGGTAGCACCCGCACTGATAGCAGCCGCCTCACCCAGGAATGGAATTACCATGAAGACGGCAGATAGAATGGTGATGAGCTTGTTCTTCGCTTCTTCCTTCTCTTCTTCTTCACCGAGCTCTTTTGCGTCTTCCATTCCTTCGATAGCATTTTGTACGAGGAAGACCGGAACAGCAAGAGACTGCACCACGTCTTGAATGCTTCCATTCCAAAGGCCCATACCGATGCTGAAAATCTGCACGGTTAGGGAATGCATCAAGCTGCCTTGGTTCCCCATCGCCTTGGTGACGACATCCTTCGGATCTGGAATGTCGTAGACTTTTTTGAGACGTGCTTGACCTTCGATGGTCAAGTCCAGGTTGTTGCAAGGCTCAGGCTGGCAGTTAGAATGCTCCTTATAAGTGTAGAACTCGATCCAGTCTTGCAGAATACCCGTCTTGTTCTGTAAGTCTTTGTAAAATCCATCGGAATCTCTCAAAGTCTGCGTGATCTTCCATACATCGAACGGTTGATTCCCACGTACATTATTAGGAACTGGGCAGGCACCTCTCCAGTCTTTTCCTCCACCTACCCAATGACAGTCGAAGTAGGGCAAACTGGGTCCATCCATGTAGTCCATGTGACGACCTAACACGTCTGGGAGCCCGTTCTTCAAGTACTTGGTATATGACTTGAACTTGCCATCGTACCTATCATTGACCGAATTGTACTTGTCCATGGCTTCGCCCAGTAATTTCTTTAAAACACCGAGCGCGTACACCGCGGCACATGTAGGCTGCAGGTTTTCGTTTCCCGAGATCTTCTCAAGCGTGTCGTAGCTGCCATAGGAATCACACTTTGGACCAACGCCTTCCTTCTCAAGCTCGTCTGGATCGACACTGCCGACGCCATCATCTCCATGATCTTTATCAAGATCAACAGCCCAATCTGATGTTCCGCCAAAATTGAGGCCCTTGTACCAATCTGTGCGGGATGCCTTAGTCTTGTCGCTCATGTAAGAGACCCAGTCATTGCCGCCATATACAAGGATGTCCGAATCAGAATCTTTGTCATAGGATACTGTGGCATTGCCGCCTGAGCCAAGCAGACTCTCTGTGATGATTTCCCGGATTTCGGCGTTGGAAATGTAGCCTGCGGTTTCGGTACATCTTCACTCGGTGGCGTCGGATTCGTCCTTCGTGCCGGTGAACTTGCACATAGGTCCTTGGCAACTTGCTTCTTCCATGTAAAAGCTGCGACCGTAGCTGGCGACTCCAACGACTACCTTGTTCGATAGTACACCGGCCTTTGTGATCATGGCGAGTGAATTCTGGGTCTCAGTCTTGTTGATGTGTGATCGTAAGCAATTACCCCTACACAAGTTAGCTGAAAGCGTAGAGTTGGGGGTACTTATACACATACTCCTCGCAGCTGGGATTTGACCACTTGTTGCCATAATCCCACTGACCATGCAGATCGTACGTCATGTAAACTATATAATCGACGATCCCAGCAATGTCCTTGATGGGGAACCCCTTCATATACCAATAAGATGCAGGGGCCGCGATGGAAACAGTTTGTTTCTGGAGACGCCGTTTGACGGTCTGCAGGAAAAGTTTATATTGGTCTCCAGCTGCGATGGCACTAGGTGGGATACCTGGAATGTCTGGTGCAGATGGGTACTCCCAATCAAAGCCCACGCCATCAAGACCGTTGTCGGTAACGAACTTTGCAATGTTGGACGCCAGAGTAGCACGATTTGCATCAGTGACACCCTCGCGGAAGATATTGTAAGTTGGAGCCTCTGTCGAGAAAGCCCAACCACCGAATGAGATGATGCGCTTGATATCTTTGATGCCCTTTAGCTTTCCAAATTCGTCCTCCATCCCGGTGATGTTGATCTTGTAGTCGGCCGTGATCTGTGGAAACGCAAAATGAATATGGGTGAAATTGTTTGGAACATCACTAATGGTCATGTGTAGACAAGGGCGATTCTTGTTCCAAGCCTCGAAGTACGTAATCTTGCGAAATTGCTCGGGCGGGGTTTTGTTGTTGGTGATATTCATACCGCAGCTAGATACGCAAGAATTCTTCTCGGGTTGCGTGGTACCAGGGTTCTTCGTGTCTGCCGGGTTAAAAATACAAAAGTTGTCTGTGGTACCACATTGGCCCCAAACGTTGCAGCAAACATTCAGTGCACAAGGATTGAGATCAATTAGATCCATGCCATCAGTTGGTCTCGTGCTTCCAGGTTTCTGAGGACCACAAACCGCATTGTCCCTCTCTGCAGGCATCGGTGGGTCGCCTGAGGAGACGCAGAACTTTTGGCCAATCAAAAGCGCGCATCCTGACCAACCCCATGTCTTTTTGTTGTAGTCTTTGATTTTATTGATAGTGATGCCAAATGCTGCAGCCACGCTGGAGCAAGTATCATTTTCCTGGGTGATGTAAGTAGCACATGACCCGTCGGGGTTGGGTTTTGGGCCCACTACAATTCGTTAGACATGCTGTAGAGATCAGGTTGGCAACTTACTGTCTGGTAGGGTACCCTTAGAACAGCACACCCACGCCTTCGTTTGAACATTGTTACAGTCCAGGTTTTCGGGGTTGTAGCTCTCAAGATCTTTTTGAGTTATGCCGCATCGTTGTGAGAGTGCCCAACACCCGTCCTTGGGTTGAACTTGAATAGCCGTGCACTCAGCGCGAGGCTCCAGTGAACGCGTGGCTATATCCTTGAGCTCAATCGGCTCGTTTATCTGCCCAAAACCTTTGTACAAGCCGATGCGAAGAGGCACACTGATTGCACGGACTAAATCTAAGTTCATCGGCGTATCGGTTCCTACTCGAGAACCATCATCGATGCAGTCGCCCATACCCCACGTTCTGAGCACTTTCTGGGCGGCCGAGATATCTCCCTTACGATCAAAATAGGCGCCGACCATCCACGTCGCAGGGGCTGGGCCGGAGCAAGCTTGAGCAATCAGGCGAAGCGAATCGGGCCTGTCTTTGAGGCAAGTAGTGAGGGCTTGGAGGACGGTCAAGGCACTCGACGTTGTGACTTCGGTGCCTACATAAATTCAAATAACTGCCTCACCGTAACGGACAAACTTGATGGTGGAAGAGCAGTCGTCCCGTTTGGCGAGGTAGTCGTGTAGAGCTTTAGCGGCTCCTGAGACTTTATCACCGTCTCCTTGCGTAGCTTTGAGACCGTCTTCATCCCAGATTCGTATGTCAAGGATCGTTTCATTCCGAAACGTCTGCCCATTCGCTCTATAGCCCTTGACCTGGGTGTTGGAGGTTGTATTGAGTGTGCACTTCGTCGTGGTTGCCAACACCTCGGATGGCTTGCCGAAAGTGAATGGCGCTGGGCTGTAATCGACTTGGACTCTCACTTCTTCATCGGCTGCAGTGCAGGTTCGTAGCGTCAACGGCACGAGTGGATCGTCGTCAGTCCACAACGCAGTGTCGAAGAGTACGGGCTCGTGGCACCGCTTCAATGCCCCGATGCCGTGCAAATCCGTCCATTTGGAAGGGTCATCGCCAGCTTTGCTGCAGGCCTTGGGACATGGTCGTCCAGGACTCTGCCAGGCGCTTGACAAACCCAGCTGGACCAAAAGAGTGTAATGAAAATAAACGAATGTGTGCCTCATTGTGGAAGGGAAGGAAACTCAAAAGAATGTCTGATGAACGTAGTTTTCAAGGGGCGAACAGCGTGCTAGAAGTAATTTCCCAAGGCGTGCAGTAGTTGATGCATTGGGACTTTTCGTGTGATCGATACTGCCGAGGTCCGCCCTAGGTAGTCTTCTGTAGCCGTGCCACACGTCTGGAACATGCAGGGGGCAAAGGTCGGCTTACGCGTCTAACATCGCCATGGGGCTCAATCTCGGAAATCCTACGCATTATTTGTGAACTTTGCGGATAATGTCACGGATGATAACTCTGCATACGTGCACGCATAATGCTGGGCTCACTATATTCGCTTTTAAGGATACTTGCTACTCTCAGGCCATCTCTGAGTTAAAGACCGAGAATAGAAATCTCATTTACCTTCGCGAGGTTACATCAGCCTGCAACGATGTGTTGTATCTCCTAGAAATTATCGACTCCCACCTCTCTTAGAGTCCCCGCCGTTCGTTCAGTCACTCGTTGCATACACTCACCCATTCACCACTATGAAGCTCTTTACTGTCGCTCTCTTTGCCTCTTCATTCACCAGTGTGCTTGCGTCTGGCAGAGTTGCAGGCTAGGAAGCTGTCACATTTTATTACGCATACCTCATGGACGTACGCACCGGTGGTGATACCATTGTCCCGGCTGCAAGGGGACGCACACAACCATCAAAGGGGCCTGTAATTTTCCTGAATTCATCGATCATATCCAACTCAAGCCTTACAGAAGCAAAGATGCCAATGGTCAGAGGGAATGGTTTGGCGGTTTTGATCCCTCGAAGGTCCCGAGCTCTCTGAGACATTTAAATTTCCCGGACCCAGAAGAGGCTAGCAAGATAACGGAATGGGATGGTATGTCTGCCATATCAAAAGCGATAAGTCTTGCCTAACAAAAGTTCCAGGCAGCAAGAACCCGGGTTTTGGATACGGAAGACCCAGTCAAGAAGACAAAATTGAATACTTCAAGTTCACCGGCGCCGAACGTACCCGGCAAGCGAGCTGCGCACCCCACTAGACTTTCATGCCTCTATAGTGGTATATCTCAACAACACAATAAGATAATAGAATATAATTACTATGCTAAATTAAGTGGCATCTCTAGTGTCCTTCGTACATGTTCGCGAGTTATGGCCAGTCTCCCTACAGCGCCTACAGCGCGCTGAAGCCTACCGACTCGTACCTGATCGCGCCCCCTCTTTGTGGACTCCTTCCTTACTGATCGAAGGGTCCAAGTCCGCCTTGGCCAGGTCACTACCCCCAGCTATCCGGTTGTATGTGGTACGCCCCAAGGGTCCCCTCTCTCCCCGGTCCTGTACACGCTGTACCTGGCAGAGCTGCTATCCATGGACACAGAACGGAGGTTTGGATACGCCAACGATATATGCCTATACCGGGCCTCGCACTCTCTAGACAACAACGTTGAGCTTCTAGCAGCAGATCTTAGGTAGATTAGAATATGGGGCACAATCAACAAGGTCACCTTTGCCCTAGAAAAGCAGGAGATGATACACCTAACAAGATAGCAAAGCAGCTACGCACCACCCTATACTATAGACGAGTATCTCACGATCTATCCAATCCTCACAGGTGGAGAGCACCGCCTGCCAGCCCTATAGTGGCTAGGAATCTAGTTCAACCGCAAACTGAATTTTAGACGACATATAGCCACACGTGCCACAAAAGCTACTAAGGTAGCCTACCACATCCAAAGTCTAGCAAGAACCACTTATAGACTACCAGCCAGCTCTCTATATAAGGCTACTATTGCCTACATATACCCATCCCTTCTATACGGTACAGAGTGCTGGTATAGAGGCCGCACTAAACCACTATAGACACTCAAACCCAGCAGGCCGCCAGAGGTTAGCGCCCATGTCGGATGGCACATAGCCGCTATAGATAAGATACTTGCCATAGCAGTATAAGGTATCCTACTAGTATAGTGGATAACACTAATAGCTACACTTTTCTAAGATACTAGATTACCATCCGCCATAGTAGCGCTAGAGAAAGCTAAATTTAGATTTATAACCCACCTTCGTATAATAGACGCGGACCACCCCCTTACTATCTATTTAGTAGTACCTATAGTAAGAAGAGCCAAGGGAGCTAGGTAACCCTAGAGAGTCTAGACAAAAGTCTAGTAGCTAGGGTCTCTCCTGCTAGAGATTCCTAGGATAACACTAACAGCCCCTTACTACTCACCTGGCTGCCGAACTAACCCAACTTTTGGCGTAGATAAGAATACTACAGCTAAGGCCTTTAAAAAATGGTAGGCTTAGCTCCTATTATTAGATATCACTATCTTCTTAGACAGCTCTAAATAGTATATAAAGGAAAGAGAAAAGTAGGTTACCTATGGCTACATAGTGTACTAGAATAAAAGATAACTATAGAGTGGCCATAGGTCACTTTATTCTACCTCACACGTGTTTAACGTGGAGGTAATTAGAGCGTAGAGAGGCCTCTAGTATATAATATAGTAACTAGCGCTTAGCGCCCATTAAATCTAGATGTACATAGACAGCACCTTAGTAATATGGTGCCTTAGGGGCAACGCACCCTCCACCTTATAATAGGCCTTCCTAGTATACTACGGCGCTATAGAGACGCACGATGTCTCTATTAAGTGGGCCCCCAGACACCTAGGTATTAAGGGGAATGAGACGGCTAATAGACTAGCTAATTAGGAAGCCTAGCACCCATTACCTCTAATTAGGGAAGCTACTATACCTACACTCTTAGGTATTAAGTTAGTTACTTATAAAGCCCTACTAAGCACAC
>NW_017253378.1:165814-168493 GCF_001642045.1 Paraphaeosphaeria sporulosa | reverse complement strand
ACTATAAAAGAGCTCTCTATAAGGATTCTAGGTTGATCTAGGGCTGGTTTAATCTGGTAGCCAACATCAAAGCCAAGTATGGCATCCAGGATGACGACTTATATAACTTCAACAAGGTAGGCTTTATAATAGGCTAGATATCTACCTAATTAGTTATTACAGCTTTAGAGAGACGAGGAAGGCCTAAATTAGTCTAACTAGGTAATTAGGAGTGGACAACACTTATCTAGGATATTAATACTAAAGGATGGGCTATCCTACCCTTTATTATCTTTAAGGCACGCTAACATCTATTAAGCTGGTATAAACTAGGCGATCTACCTTATAATTAGGTTATCGTAGTCTCTAAGAATGGCTGGATAACTAATAAGCTTAGTCTTAAGTAGCTAAGGCACTTTAATAAGCATATAAAGAAGAAGGTAGTTAGTAGCTACTAATTACTTATTATTAATAGTTACGAGAGCCACAACTCGCTTGAATTCTAGTAATACTATAAGGATAAGAGGATTATTACTCTCTATATACCTCTATATTCATTACACCTCCTATAGCCACTTAATATTAGGTGTTTTAGGCCGCTAAAGAAGGTGTACGGGCGCCAAGCTAAAGAGCTTATAAGGAATTATATTATATATATTATAAAACTTAAGTTCCTATATTACTTTAAGCGTGCCTTTAATGCGGCAATTACTCCTAGTAATATCTAAGGAAGGTTCTAAGGCGGCAAATTAGTCCTATTTGCGCTAGATTGGGTCATATTATGCCTTAATATAAAGGTATAGACTCCGTTACTATTACCACCTAGTAATAGTCCTTGGCAGTCATAAACCCCTAGTAATGCCCTAGAATTGGGGTCGTAGTTAACGCTTATAAAGTTAAGGATCTAGATGCACCTAAACAGCTCACCAACATCTATAGTTAAGGCATTTAAAAAGGTCTTAAAGGGGGTGGTAATTATTATATATAAGCTAGTATTGGCGTAATAGGAGATAGCTAAGCTTAAGGTAGTAAATAAGGCTACTACGTAACGTAAATTATATAAAAGAAAGTAGATATAGGTAGAAGGAGTACTTATAACTAAAAAAGGCTAGTAGCTGGCTACTCTTATTAGATATAAGGGCGTGTACTAAGTATCTTACTATTATTAAATAAGGGCCTATGAAGTTACCTTAGTACGGATAGTACTCCGAGTAGGAGGTGGCAGGGATAGCTGGCCATCCGCCCTTACTAGACACCTAGCCCCGAAGCAAGGGATAGTTGATAGGAACCCAATAAAAGCTGGTAGAATACACGTATACGATAATAATTAATTAATTAAATTCATCTCATCTCTAGATTACCGACATCCATCAAATCACTATGTGAATCTAATAATTAAGAGTCTCACTACCTCAACCAATATACCAATTAACCATGACGGCCCAACCAACCCCTTAGCGTATAGAGATAACACTCTATAACTATAATAACTTTATAGGATAGTATACGCAGCTATAGGCGCGCTGCGTTATATATAATCTATAAGATAAGGTCAACCCTAATTTAGTAACTCCGCTAATTATATAACTAGTAGCTATCTAAGCACTAGTTATTATAAACTACGCCCTAGTAGCCAATATTAAGATACTAGTGCGATAGTCTAAGCTATTAACAGCCGGATAGAAGGCCTTTAAGGAGGACCTTAAGTACTATAAGATCTATTATGAATAGTATAAGAGTGATCAACATAAATATAAGAAGGAGTAGATAAGTATCTAGCATATTATTACGTTTATCTATTTAATAGTAGTAAAACACCTCTAGCGCATATACTACATACCTAATTAGCCACTCCGCCAATAGGTTATAAGTCTCAAGCTCACTATCGGTGTTGATGAGTAATTTAAATAAGAGCACACTAGAGATAGATATCTTATAGCTCTAAAAGTAATGAGAAGTGTTAATTAATGGGAAACCTAGCTTGCTAAATATAATTAGGCAGCTATAGAAGTGGAGACCTATAGGGTTACTAAAGTAATGCAACTAAATGCGATCATAAAGGACTTTCTAGTAGCCATTAATAAAGTGGCACCCATATGGGCTATGGCCTTTTAAGACTATGGTAGATACGCCGCTGGCATAACTAGAAAGGAGATAATAAAACGGTTCTAAGAACACATAATGGCCAATTATCTAAGCATGAAAGGGAAGTATAAAGTAGCCTTTATAACTATAGATTAATCTAGTAGCGATCTATATGGAAGCTTTCTCGCTAATAGTGGTGAAACCACTTAGGGTAATGATAGGGACGCCTCTTATACTAAACACACGCCATCTAATAAGGGACGTCCCTTAAAACGAAAGAGAGTGCAACCATATGGGGCCTCTTAGCCATCTTATAATGAGCCTTTTAATACCGTAGGCCTATGCCTAGTGTGTAAATAAGGCCATGCAGCTAAAGATTGCTACTACCTTTATGAGGATATAGCACCTGCATGGTGGAAGCCTAGACTAGCTATTAGTAAGCTAATTAAGCTTAAACGTAAGTATAATAGCGCGTTTTAAGGGCTAATTCGAGGTTAAAGTAGATCACGAATACAAACACCTTATATTAAATAGTCCCATACGCTGACGCCGACCCAATTAATAGAGGTAAGTGATAAGTAACTAAATGGCCACGAAGTCACGTTAGTCCATATA
>NW_017253378.1:163333-165804 GCF_001642045.1 Paraphaeosphaeria sporulosa | reverse complement strand
ACTAGGGGCCTAGAGTGGACCATATAATACCTCTTATTAATAAAAATAAGTGAGACCCTAAGATCCCCTACGGCCCACTATATAATATGTCCTAGGACGAGCTTCTAGTCCTCTAGAAGGAGTTAATAAAATATCTTAATAAGGGATTTATCTATATTAGTAAGTCCAGTACTATAGCGCCAGTTCTATTTACTAAAAAACTAGGGGGAGGACTTCACTTCTACGTAGACTTATTAGATATAAGGGCGTGTACTAAGTATCTTACTATTATTAGATAAGGGCCTACGAAGTTGCCTTAGTACGGACAGTACTCCGGGTAGGTAGTAGGGATAGCTGGCCATCCGCCCTTACTAGACACCCAGCCCCGAAGTAAGGGATAGTTGATAGGAACCCGATAAAAGCTGGTAGAACACACGTATATAATAATAAAGAATTAATTTATCTCATCTCTAGATTACTAACATCCATTAAATCACTATGTGAATCTAATAATTAAGAGTCTTACTGCCTCAACCAATATACCAATTAACTATAACGGCCTAATTAACCCCTTAGCGCGTAGAGATAACGCTCCACGACTATAATAACTTTATAGGATAGTATATATAGCTATAGGCACGCTGCATTACGTATAACCTATGGGATAAGGTTAACCCTAATTTAGTAACTCCGCTAATCATGCAACTAGTAGCTATCCGAGTACTAGTTATTACAAACTACGCCCTAGTAGCCAATATCGAGATACTGGTGTGATAGTCTAAGCTATCAACAGCCGGATAGAAGGCCTTTAAGGAGGACCTTAAGTACTATAAGATTTATTATGAATAGTATAAGAGTGATCAACACGAATACGAGAAGGAGTAGATAAGTATCTAGTATATTATTATATTCATCCATTTAATGGTGGTAAAACACCTCTAGCGCATATACTACCTACCCAATTAGCCACTCTACTAATGGGTTATAAGTCTTAAGCTCACTGCCGGCATTAATAAGCAATTCGAATAAGAGTATACTAGAGATAGATATCTTATAGCTCTAAAAGCAATAAGAAATATTAATTAATGGGAAACCTGGCTTACTGAATATAATTAGGCAGCTATAGAAGCAGAGACCTATAGGGTCGCTAAAGTAACGTAACTAAATGCGATTATAAAGGACTTTCTAGTAGCCGTTAATAAAGTGGCACCCATATGGGCTACAGCCTTCTAAGACTATAGTAGATACGCCGCCGGCATAACTAGAAAGGAGATAATAAAATAGTTCTGAGAGTATATAATGGTAAACCACCCTAGCGTAAAGAGTAAGCACAAAGTGGCCTTTATAACTAATAGAGCCTTTCTCACTAATAGTGGTGAAACCACTTAGGGTAATAATAGGGACGCCTCTCATACTAAATACGCGCCATCCAAGGGACATCCCTTAAAACGAAAGAGAGCGTATCCACACGGGACCTCTTGGCTATCATATGATAAGCCTTTAAATACCACAGGCCTATGCCCAGCGTGTGAATAAAGCCATGCAGCTAAAGACTACTTTTACCTTTATAAGGAACTAGCACCTGCATGGTGGAAACTAAGACCAGCTATTAGTGAACTGATTGAGCTTAAACGTAAGCATGACAGTGCGTTTTAAGGGCTAATTTGAGGTTAAAGTAGATTACGAACACAAATACCTTATATTAAATAGTCCCATACGCCGACGCCGACCCAATTAATGGAGGTAAGTGATAAGTAACTAGATGGCCGTGAAGTTACATTAGTCTATATAAGCTTTAATATAGTAACTCTCTCTAAGCCAAACACGTATCCACTCTACAACTTAGCGATCCTTAACTCGGGCACAACTTACCATATCTTTAATAACGTTGATTGATTTCTCGCACTACGGCCACTAAGGCCAGGCGACTTTATATAGGCTAGGAATACGCAAGTTTAGATATAAGGATATGGTAGCGTCTATGTACGTTTAAAGAGCACGCGTGGTAACAGCACAATTAGGCTAGATAATATAGTATACTACCCTAATCTACTCTATAACCTAGTGTCGTTTCGCCTGCTTAGACGTTAAGGACTATGGTGGGATACCAAGTTAGAGCCTACAGTAATTAAACGAGTAGACAATATAGTGATTACGGAGCTTTAAGATTAATGGGTACTTAAAAATAGACCTATAGACTAAGGGTAATTATATACTATAAGTAGTAGTATAACCTTTATTATATATAAGATTAATTTACGTATAAAGCGTAGGGCAGCTATTACTAGTATAGAGACATGGTATAAGTAATTAGACCATCTAGGACCCAGCGCACTTAAGCACCTAGTATAGTAAGCTAAGGGGGTATGTATTAAGGGCGTACCCATAGTTAAATGCAACGCCTATGGTAGAGTAAAGTCGAAACGGCACATTAGGCGAGAAGCCAGGCCAAATAGTGAAGGACCTAGAGAGCGTATCGCGATTAACTTCCA
>NW_017253378.1:160281-161358 GCF_001642045.1 Paraphaeosphaeria sporulosa | reverse complement strand
ATAAAATAGACTACTGACATAATACACCTATGGCTAGAATAGAGCTGAAGCCTTATATAGGGCCAGCCTCACTATTAGAGGTTAATAAGTATTAATAGAAGATCGGATCTCTACTATTTACCACCATAATAATACGCCTAGATATCACTTTCTCTACATCACGATTGGCCCGATTCCTTATAAACCTAGGCTAAGAGCACTATAATGTAGCTAATTAAGTACTCCTCTACCTTAGAGTAATAAGGCAAAAGGCCCTATAGCTAGGAGGTAGAGATACCCTTTAGGTCGCTAGTGATGCCTCATTTACCAACAATACTCTAGATCGGAAAAGCTCTTAAGGATATATAATTAAGCTATTTAGTGGCTTAATTGCGTGGTGAGCAAATAAATAGGATACCATTACAATGTTAATAACTAAGGTAGAGCTCCTAGCCCTTACGTAAGTGGCCAAGGAAGCAATATATCTCTCCTAATTATTAAAGGAACTAAGGATTAACCTACCTAGCACCACAATCACAATCTAATGTGATAATAAACAGACAATTCGACTGGTTATATAGGAAGTATCAAAACTCTAGACTAAGCTTTAACATATAGATATCTACACCCACTGGCTAAGACAAGAGGTTACTACTAGAATGATCACCGTTAAGTATATTAGATCGGACGACATAATTACTAATGGACTTATAAAGGTGCTACCAGCCAATAAATAGCAAGGCCTACTCGATTAACTAGGCCTAGTTAACATAATGAGTATAGAGGTGACAAGAACTACACTACTTAATAAAATATAGGACTACCTTCACTAAGTACTCTAACAATTAATCGCCCAATTAATTAACTTAGGTAGCGATAACGCACCGAGCTAAGGGGGTATATTAGATATAAGGGCGTGTACTAAGTATCTTACTATTATTAGATAAGGGCCTACGAAGTTGCCTTAGTATGGATAGTACTCTAGGTAGGTGGTAGGGATAGCTGGCCATCCGCCCTTACTAGACACCTAGCCCTGAAGCAAGGGATAGTTAATAGGAACCTAATAAAAGCTGGTAGAATACACGTATATAATAATAA
>NW_017253378.1:146688-157445 GCF_001642045.1 Paraphaeosphaeria sporulosa | reverse complement strand
GCTAGAGAGGGCGCAATCACTGAGAGAGTTATTCGCGCTAGATAGGCTACTATAGGTATCTGCCCATTAAATATTAAGTGGGTAGTCAACTCATCTTAAGTTACTTAAAGGGCTGCTACTCCACCTTACTAGGATTAAGCTTATCTTGCTAAGAGCTATCTATCTACCCCTTATAGCCCCCATTAGCTTTTTATAGCTCAGCGAGCGCTTCATAGAGAGTAGGGTATTAGCCAAAAGGCTTACCAGCTCTTTAAGAAAGTAGGTAAGGCAATTATAATAGTAAATACACGCTTAGTAGTACTAGAAGTAGAGAATAAAAGATTATAGAGTTAACTTAAGGCTCTTAAGCCTCTATAGCCACGAAAGAAAGTTCGTATAGATCCAAATCAACGCTTTGCTAGTGTAGATTAAATTATGATAGTAAAGTAGGCATCTGCCCTTCTAGAGCAATAAAATAGTAGTCCTGATAAAGAAAAAGAGGCAGAAAAGCTAGCAGTAGAAGTAGTAGCTAAAACCCTACAATCTATGTGTAGTCGAGTGGCAATTGTAGTTATGCTGAATCAATTATCGCGATTTTTTGAGGGGTGAAGGATTTCTGCGCCGTGTCTCATATCCCAGGGTGTCTCGGAACCCCATGCGCTAGCTTAGGGGAAAAAAATTGACAATGCGCGCCAAGCTTTCCCAGAATTATGCATCTAATAGATGCACTCACCCGTGAGGTACATTAATGTTGATGCATTACGAGCATGTCTTAATAATTAGGTATGAGTATTTATCCCGTGTAAGAATCCTATTAAAGTGCGCCCTGCCTACCAATGACTCATAGGAGGTTATCGTCAACGTACTGTGAAGACGACTATTGTGATTGTCCGCTCCCTTCAGATTCACCAATAGTGTCCCGCTCAGTGCACAATTACAGATTGCTCACCTTCTGCGCACATGTCAAATGGTCCGGTCACGACATTCCATCCCAAACTCGCGCGCAGCTTAATCAGTGCCAATCGCCGGGTTCCCGAACGTGGATGTGAAAGTCACAACCCACAGCAGCTTCCCGAATCACCGACGTCTCCGGTGATGGATAGAACGGGGATGTCGACGGGAAATGTCGGTCTGAGAGGGGAACAATATACAAATCGTGCGTGCACGCTCACTATTCAGCATGTTGCACTGTCATTATGCATCTTCCTCTTGTCTCTGCTGCGTTTACGCTAGCTCTCGCGAGCTTGCCTTCCGGTTCTTCTTCTACCCTTTGGCCATTCAGCAAACTCTCCGGGGCCACAACTCTGACAGTGAAGGATCTTGAACGCGAACTACTCCCGCGGCTTTCCGAATCAGCAGTACTTTATGCTGAGGATGACCCGCGCTTCAAAGAGGCGACCGCTCGATGGCAGTGGTACAAAGCTCCAACGGTCAATGTCGTGGTTGAGGCGGGCACAGATGAAGACGTCTCCGAAATCGTACGTTGCTTTGAAATTTTTGAGCCCATATTGGACAATAACAGTATAGAAATGACACTAGTCCGCAGGTCAAATATGCGAACAGCCAAAATGTGCCTTTCTTAGCGGTCAATACCGGACATGGGTCAACGGCTACATTGGGCAAGTTCAACGGTATTCAGATATCCTTGAATCAATTGCGTCAAATAGACATCCAGCCGGGTGGAGATTCGGCTATATTTGGGGGCGGTGTGTATGGCGGTCCGGTCATGGAGGAGCTATGGGAGAAAGGTTATGTTACCAGTAAGAATTTGAAATTATCGGCCGGTACTCGACCTTCCTAATCGTGCTGTACAGATACTGGAAGTTGCGGATGCGTCGGCCTTTTGGGTCCTGGACTCGGCGGAGGTCATGGCCGTCTCCAAGGTCTATATGGCCTTATCAGCGACGGGTTCGTCAATCTAAATGTCGTCCTTGCCGATGGAACCCTTGTCCACGTTTCTCCAAAATCCCACAAGGACCTTTTCTGGTGCATGAAGGGAGCAGGCCACAATTTCGGCATCGTGACGAGCTTCGAAGCGAAAATCTACCCGCGCAAGGTGGACACGTGGTTTTCCAAAATCTGCACCTTTACCGAGGACAAGTTGGAGCGTTTCCACGAGCTTCTTAACGAGTTGAGCGATAAACAGCCTCCGGAATTGATTCATTGGACGCTGTACTGGAATGACCCTGACGTGAGCACCACAAAGCCTGTCATTCATTGGTCTTTCGAATATATCGGTTCCGAAGAAGCGGCGAGACCTTATTTCGAGCCTTTCGACGAACTTGGCCCTGTCAGTTGCCGTTCGGCAAGCCTTCCATATCCCAAAATTCCCCAGAATGAAGGCACTTCGGCACAAGACCCCATCTGCGGCAAGGGTCTGCAGCACATGCAGTTTGACGCCGGGCTCGTCAAATACAATGTTACCGCGCAGCGGGCCATCTACAACCTGTTCGCAGAGAAGGTCAAGCATGATCCATCACTCGAATACTCCTTTATCGTCATGGAGGGCTACTCTCTGCAGGGTGTTGACAATGTGGACCCTGCCGAGTCTGCTTTCGCTTTGCGTGACGACAAGCTGCTAGTGTTCGTAATCTCCGCTTTCGTACTTTCGTGAAGCTGCTAATTCTCCAAAATAGTGCCATCAATGTCCAATATCCTCCGAACGCTAGCCTGGATGATTTTGCAATCGAATGGGGCAAGCAGACGCGGAAATTGTTCAATGACGGCCAGCCTGGCCGTCGCCCGACTACATATATCAACTATGCTTTTGGAGATGAGCCCATGGAGGCAGTCTATGGGTACGAACCATGGCGATTGGAGAAACTCCGTGGGTTGAAGAAGAAGTATGATCCGCACGGTCGCTTCAGCTATTTCAACCCAATCACCTTCGACGATGAGGCACCGCTCTCGCATTCGCAAGAATTATAAAGCCCCGAATGATTGAAATGCCATCGAAAGTCGTATCGCCCATAAGGGTAAAGAGGATGGTATCGACGGCGGAGGGGTAAGTCTGAGACATTGGGCGCGGGAAAGAGCCCTGGCTGCGTTTGCATCCTTTAGGTGTATAAGCGGACCCTTTACAACAAAAATCTCTTTTTATTCATAGATTGGCCAATAACGTAATAACCATCTACGCTCTGAACACGAAATCTCCTGTCCATTCTTGCAGTGCGGAAAATGCGCAAGCACCCGCAGAAGAGTTATGTAACGGTTGAATAGCCAGATGTAGTTAGCCTACCTGAGATGAGACATCCCTTATAAGCGGGACGTCTCTGATCTCTAGACGAACAACAGTCGAACCAGACGCTTTCTCCTCCTGAAGAAAACGCTACAAGTTAGATTGTAGATGAATGGTCGATAAAAGTGGCAAATGCTATGCCGTACGGAAATGAAGGGTAAATTAAATGAAATGTCCAGTTTAGATG
Organism: Paraphaeosphaeria sporulosa; assembly: GCF_001642045.1. Taxonomy (NCBI): domain Eukaryota; kingdom Fungi; phylum Ascomycota; class Dothideomycetes; order Pleosporales; family Didymosphaeriaceae; genus Paraphaeosphaeria; species Paraphaeosphaeria sporulosa. The sequence continues at coordinate 154,041 of NW_017253378.1, read as the reverse complement.
GCCCAAGTGAGGCGTCAGCCCGAATAATGTCACGCAAAGACAATTCATTCAAATGTCCAGCATGCCTTGAACTATGTTCGAAGCCTTCATTATTGCCTGTTCACGACCACATTATGCCCCGTACTTACCTAATACATATCATACCTAGGAGGAATAGGCAGTTTCCGAAGCTCACCGGTCATCTCAATATGCTTTCGGTTGATCGCAATGATATTCACACTGCGTTATTAAATTAAGTAGTAGCGTAGGTTGCAAGGTAGTGTGGTAGAGGGCAGAACCTTGTGAAACTCGCTATGTAGCCTAATTTATCAAAGTGCCGTCCGCAGGAGAAGCTGTTTTAGGGGACTTTCAAGATTCGGTGGTATATACTATGGAGTATGCATACTCCGCGCTTATGCATAAAGGATCCTGATAGCTTGTTGCAAATAAAAGGTTTGAACCTCTACAATGAGGGTTGCGGCCAGCGCTTGCATGAATTCTCCGTCCAGTGCCTGCGTCGCACGTTGAGTTGCCGTAATCCCGCATTATCTGGCCCAAATAAACCAAGTTGCGCAGCTATTTTGAAATGTGTCAATGTCAACTTTCATTAGCTATTGTTCACTCACAGGATCTCCATTGCAATCGTGATTTTCGATTCAATTGCGTCTTATTCTGACAAAATCCCTGTAGCACTGTCTAACGCTGCCCCCACTGTGCAAGTCTGCTGGGGTGGAAGACTTGAGGAGAGATGTAGCTCGTAATGTCCAAAACATCATTCTCCTTAAACATGCAGCTGACATAAGTTTGCAAGCCTTTGCCATCATCCAAGCGTCTATGCTCTGCGATATTCTCAAGCATGCGTAGATATCCCTCACAATAGGCATCTCGACCTCTACTCTTCATCCATCCTGTAAGCTCCTTGGCAAGCGTATGATCATCACGTCCATAACGGCTTACCGGGGTGTAGAACTTGATCTCCGGTACTTTGGCACCAGGGCGGATGTCAAAGTAATAGAGATATCCAGACTGACCAGGAACCTCTCCGATGGTTCCATTGACTCTGGGATGGTACTGTTCTTCTACCGGAACGTCTAAATTTTCTGGAAAATCTGCAGGAAGGCTAGTGACTGCATGAATGAGATCTTTCAGCTCCGCCAGCTGCTTTTCAAGCCCCGTTGTGCGCCCATCCATGGTCATAACGTCGCGAACCGAGGAGAAGCTGGTACTAGGCGTTTGAAAGTAGAACTTCATCCGCGATTGTGACGGGTGCACGTCATCAACTGCAAGATTGAGCGGATTCATTTTCTTTCCCTCAGCGCTCGTGCTTAGAAAGTCGAGAAGCATATCGAGCGCCTTGTTCTTGGGATCAAGCTGACGTATCGTCTTCTCCCATTCGGATAATGGTAGTAGCCCTTGCTGACCTAGCTTACGCGGGAGAAAGTAGGACTTGAGCGATAGCCCGTGTCGGACGAACTCGAAGGCAAGGCATGTTGTTGTCACAATAGGGACCCCGGATGCCTTCTCCTGTACATATTTTGCTTTGTCATGATCGAAACAACTGGTGTAGAAATGGTGGACCCATGTGAGATCTACCGAAGGCAACCTCTCGGCGAGACGATGGAGCAACTCCAAGGATGGTTGTTGATTGAGCGGGTCGAGTGCCGTCCCCGAGAACTCATTGATAGGCTCCATGGTGAAGCGAACGTCGGGTTCAGAAGAGGCAGCGTTCCACTTCCACGAGTACTCGATAGGGCTTCCATCAGGCTCCAAGAGGGATTTCCAGTTGGGGTCGACGCCTTGTCTCGGTCGCGGCCCTAGGTAAGTGACCTTCCAACCATCTTAGCATTTGGCGAACCATTGGCACGGATAAAGGGGAGACTTACGCTCCAATGGAAGTGGAACAAAAGCATTTCAAACTGCTTTTCAGAAGAATAGCCAGCGTTTTCGAGCATGGTAGCGAGGTGAGGTCCTGTTAGGCCCCACCAGAAATCGTAATCAGGGTTGCGCTGAGGGAGCAATAGAGACAACGACTGCCAGGATTTGGTGTTCGAAGATGCGCTACTTTTAGCAGCCTTGGCTTTTGCGATGCCGTTAGCATTTTGGGATGTGTTGTTGGCCATGGTAATAAAGACTCTTTCACTTCCCACTAGGTAAGTAATGCAAAGTACTAGGCGCGAAGCAAATGGTCTTCAGCATACGCGAAGCGGTGCTTAAAACGAATTGGAACATACCATAATAGCCGACCTAGTGGTAAACAAAAGCGGAATGCATATTCGGGCACAGATGCCAAGAGCTTCCATGTGTTCCCGATCGGGAACTCGGCCATGTCGGGGTCTCTCACTCGGGAATATGACGGTGTTGGTGAGAGCTAGGACGGTAGGACCTTTGTATTATTCTGGATTTTACGTTTCGAGACTCATAAATATGAAGATTTCCTTCCATTTTCAATTTACCCCAGTCCTCCATTCATCATTGACGACAGAATGCCAACAATTTTGGGGAAAGAAGTCGGCCAAATCGGCTACGGTCTAATGGGTAAGAAAGCTTTTATAAATTATGAATTGTCATCTTATATAGGACAGGATTAACATTGCGTCCCGATCCGATCTCGCAGGAGGAGGCATTCGCAGCATTGAAGGCTGCGCTCAAGAACGGCATGAACTTATGGAACGGAGGCGACTTCTACGGCACTCTGGATTACAACAGCCTCGTACTTCTCGAGCGTTATTTTGAAAAATATCCTGAAGACGCCGATAAGGTAGTACTGAGCATTAAAGGTGCTGTTGGACCTGCAGGACACCATCCTGATGGCTCTCCTGAGGGAATCCGAGCTTCAGTTGACAACTGCATGGCTCTTTTGAAGGGACGCAAGAGAATCGATATTTTCGAGTGTGCACGACGCGATCAAAATACGCCGTTGGATGTCACCTTTGGTGTCTTAGACAAGGAGTATGTGCAGACTGGGAAGATCGGCGGTATTGGTCTCTCGGAAGTCAAAGCATCGACAATCATCGAAGCTTCCAAACTAACCAAGGTGGTCGCTGTTGAAGCCGAGCTCTCCCTGTATGTATCTTTAGCTCCTATCGTTAGAGGCGACTATTACTAACTTACACAGCTTTTCTATGGACGTATTGCATAACGGTGTTGCGGCTGCTTGTGCAGAACTCCAGATTCCCCTTATTGCATATTCTCCACTATGCCGTGGCCTGTTAAGCGGGAGATTCAAGTCGCTAGACGATATTCCTGAGAAGAGTCTTCTGCGCCTCTTCCCGCGTTTTCAGCCGGAAACATTCCCTTTTAATGTTCAACTAGCCAATCAAGTCGGGGCGCTCGCAAAAAAGAAGGGATGTACTCTGGCTCAACTTTCTATCAGTTGGACGATTGCTCAGTCCAGGAGACCGGGCTTGCCAACCACTGTTCCGATTCCAGGAGCAACGTCCGTTAGCAGGATTCAGGAGAACTCAAAACAAGTGGAGATTACAGATGCAGAAGTTGCAGAGCTAGAGGCTACATTGGACAAACTCAAGGCCATCGGAGCCCGTTACCCGGACTTTGTGCCAATTGAGGGATAAAGGGAAGATGATATATATAAATACAAAATAAAGTAGGGTTTAACTGTACGCTCTACCCTAAGCAAAAACCTTGGTCTTATCAAGTGTTCTCAAAACCATTTACGACATTCAGCCTGATAACTACCTACCACGATGATGAGCATGCTAATATGCCTAACAGGTTTGTAAATCCGTTATCCAGTGAATTTTTTTAGAACATTCTCTTTTAGAAGCATGATAATGCAAGAAGGAAAGAGTTGTGACGGAAATTCAACTACGTTATATATTCCAGATACCTTTTTATACTAGGATTCAGAAACCACCTTCGATGCCAGCTTCGAGGATCAAGCTCGAAGGTCGGTTGCGAGCGCCGACACGCTGGAACAGCTGAGGGCTATCACCCAGCTCCTAGACAGGTCGACACATTCCGATCAAAGTATGAGCCACAAGACAGAGTTCGTGCTCCTCTTCAATCCAAACATAGAAGAGAACCATCTACCAGATTGGCTCGAAGCCCACGAAGGACGTATAGACATGCTCGACGCCCTAAGGGGTGGTAGCAGAAATGCCCAGGGACTCATCAGATCCACTAAGATGAATGAAGCGCCTTTGGTCTTCTCTGGAATGGCCAATGGGGTTGAGCAAGAGGATGACCCGGAAGTAAGGAGCGTCCCCCTCTTCAAGCATCGAAATTTCGAAGCTCCAAACACACTCACAAACCGTCCGTTTGATGCACCAATCGCAGTTGCAGAACAATCATCGGCAGGTGTGCGACTTCGTGCTAGCGACTGTACAGTCGATCTACTCGCTTATAGATTCGCGAAATTCAACTTTTTCGTTGCATCTCTCTTGCGGCACACAGAAGCCTATACCGTAGCCCACCAGCTGCAGGAGACGATCCTGCGGAACGTTCCCTTTTGCAGTCGAACACACATTGTGACAGCGATCTCTACACCCTCTGCTGGCAGGGCAACAAACTGTAACCACGTGGCTGACGTCACCTGTTCTGTATGTGGTAGCCACCACCCAGGTTCACGGAATATAGAGTCAACAGACTCTCGCCCGCTCTCTCTCGCTTTGGAACAAAATCACACACACACTCCTTTCTGCAATTAGCAATACAGCTTGTTGTCCTTATTGCCTGCTTACACAAACTATCAGCGCTTCGAGTTCTTCTGAGACGCGTTATTAAAGTTTCAAACTTTTGTCCAGCTGTTTACGGACCACAGCAACTAGCCAGAAGGGTACATTTCTGTCAGTGTAGGTGGCATCACGTTCAACACTGTTACATGATACAACCTACCTTATGTAGACTAGCTGCTAACTACGATCCTCGTACTTAAGGGATCCTCTGGTTAGCTTGTTACAATCAACTCAGTCGCTCATTCCTCCTCCGCACCTCAATGATAGATGATCTCCATAGAACGTCCCAGAAACAGCGGGGATAGAGAGAATCGATCTTGCCCTAGTATTGTACCGTGACTTTATACTGAAGAAAATAATAACCATAATAGAAGCTTGCACATGACTTTAATAGGGACTAGCCTTGAAGCAAAGTAAAGGAGATCAGCAATAGAAAACCAAGAGTGAGGGCAGAGTGTATCTGCGATTATAGCTCTTCTCTAGGATGACCTGGAGATAGGCGCTACTCCTCCTTATGATGCCAATCCATGTGGACTAGCACTTTTATATGAAATCATGTGTGCTCTTTGCTTCCCATGTAGCTCACATCCGTTAGTATGTATTCTAATTAGATAGTACTCATGTACATGCTAGCGTGCCCAGCGGCCCCTTTCTCAATCTTGCTTAACTCCGTTATGACGCATCTTCACAACCTGGGCCAGAGCGTCCGCAACGTGTACATGAACAATAGCGGCTCCTACTGCGTTTCATGCAACGTTATGTAGAGACACAGCATGTATACATTGTGGATGTCTTCCTTTCCCTCCTGTATTCCCGCTTCACCCAGGTTCGGTTCGATACCTGAACAAGTGGTAGTTGTACTTCGCAGCAGTTGCATATCGATAGGGGGTCATCCCCTCCCACTTGTCCATGTAGAATCTGAGTAATCTCAGATTCGGAAGCCATCTAGCTTTATCTTGTTTTCCTTGAACGTGGTCGATAAGCGATTGCTTCAATCTATCATGTAGTTTCTTCCCAAGAAAATATGCTATAGGATGGTCGTCAGATCTCAATACCCATTAATTGTATCCATTATCAAACCTTCCCCGCGCTTGCGGGCATCGTTACCCTGCTCGTATCCAATGCCATCAGCATTCCGTGCTGTACAAAAGTTGTGCATGGCCGTATATAGACACATGCATCTTTACATGCTCAATTTAACATCATTCGATGGGGGCCTCAGGATTTGGCGAATACCAGCCTCGATAGTTTGCCATCTGATGAGTGATCCATTCATCGGGTGCACTACATGGATCGCGACTAGACTTACGTTGCCCCAATATCAGTCTTGCTAGACTGAGCCGGCCTTGCGATGTCTATTTGAAACAAAAGTTAGAATCTATTGATGATGGTAAATAATCAGCTGCGCTTTCGTGTTGGGGGACGTTCTTGGTCTCAGTCGAAGTTTAGAAGGAGGTGCAAATCAAGTGAAGGCGGAGTACGCGATAATCGTAGGTGATCGGTATTAGGACCTCAGCCCGTGCTTTCTGCTCTTATATTCCTGTAATCGCGTTTGGAATGATTAAACCGATCTGCCGCAAACGGTCCTGTCACAAGCATCCCTAGTGAAGTATGCAGTATGACATGGAATGTACACTATATTGTGAGAAATTTACAGCATTTTATTGATGGTAGTGGAGCTATGGGTTGATGTCGCAACTGTATCACGCAATGAAGCAGGAACTCTCGGAACACATTCCTTGATTTACTCAGATTGTAGCCGAAGGAAAGAGGATAACGTACCTGGCAAGCGAACGCGCCACCCTACCATACTTTCACGCCTTTGCAGCGATCTATCTCAACAACACAATTATATAACAGAATAAAATTACTATAATAATTTAAAAATCATCTCTAGTATCATTCTTACATGTTTATGAGTTATGGCCAGCCTGTCTGCAGCGGCTACAGCGCGCTAAAGCCTACCGCCTTACCCCTAATCGCGCCTTGCCTTAATGCATTTCCACCTCTAGCTGCTACGCAACGTCCATTTAAGCAATAATCTCCTCTATCTCTACTTTTGTTAAGGTGCCTCACTACTAGATCCGCTTCTTTTTTCGCTATTTACGCGTTGTGGCTGCCTTATTTGCTTTCTCAAGCCTCACGATCCACTCACGTATAAGCATAGCTAAGTGCACCATCACCTTAGCGCCTTTTTTAAGCTAATTAAGGGCCTCAATACTAGAAGTAGGCGACAAGCTTCTATGCCTCTAAATCCTATCACAAATTCATATAGATTGAGCCTCTACTTCACGCGCGTTGCTTGGTGTTTTGGCTTCCCATAGGGTGACCTCTGGCGCGGGCGGTGTTGGGCTATAAAGTGTTACGGTAACCGCGCCGCACCAGAATTACAATAATGACGGCGTTAGCAGCAATGACCAATGGGACGATAATAACCTAAATTACGCTTACTGTTCTGATGCGGAACATAATATGAACACGTAAGGAGGTCACGTGATTGGATCTATGAATCTATGGATCTATGGAAGACAGAGCCACAGAGCCAATAGAGCCAGGTCAGATAGTAGTATATAGATATAATGAATTACTATAGTAATCTATTATTATTAATCCATGATATAGTTACTACATCTAGTTTCCTTATAGGAAAGATTACTTATAACGTTTTAGTAATATAACC
>NW_017253378.1:141605-144164 GCF_001642045.1 Paraphaeosphaeria sporulosa | reverse complement strand
ACGTCTACACTACTACCCCTTACCTTCACCTACTAATACCTATACTAATGTATACTCCTTCTCTTCCTATTAATCCTTAGCCACTTACTATACCCCCTCTTATATAATCATCACCACCTCACTTTACGCCCCATCTCGTCCTACCTAGCCACTCTCCTACGCATAATCTAATATGGAAAACGGCCAATTAATATGGATAATGCACTAGATATTAGGGATATTAACACCTATACCTAATATACTTATTACTATAATTACCTACCCTCTACCTAATATAAAGTCCTCTAATATGCTTACCTTACTAATAGTATTATAGTAATACGCGTGGTACCCTAACTACTACGCCAGCTCTTAGATCTTATATACTAAATTACTATATACTACCACCTTACCCTTCTTATACCTTTATAGCTTCTACTAAACTATATCTAATACTAGCTCCTCTACCTCCTATTTCCTCGCCGCCTAGCCCATTTTAATTACTTAATACGTTACGTTCGTGTGCGCCGTCTCTACCTAGAATACCTTAACCTAGTTAGTATTAAAATGCATCTACTAGAATAGCTCGTCCTCTTTACTAGGTGGTAACATTACCATTAATAACACTATCTACGTCTTAGTGGCTACTAGCTTACCTAGCTACTATATCTGCTTGCGAAACGTATACCACCGGTTTAATATAATATGGCACTTATTAATTATAATCTAGTCCAGCTACCGCATTACGTATAAACGGTTTATAAATGTTATAAATTCCTATATAACCACCAACTTAGGCATTACCAATACTATGGTGGCTACATCTAGTGGGTGGCGGCTCTCCCATACTATATATAATATCCCTAGCCTCTTATACCGCCGCTTTATGTCACCTTATAATGCAATTAATAGTATAATAATAATGGTCGTGCCACCCTACTCTACCCATACTAGTAATATAAATAACATACTCTTGCCTACCCCTATTAGTATTATGGCTACCACGGGGCTCTCCCTACCTATAATTACCTTAATGGCTTCTTTCTACATATTGTGGAATATTACTATCTTACCTACCATATATTATAACTACTTAGTAGTATCTATTATCCTTAACTATCTTTATTAATTAATCCTAGCCTTATCTACCTCGCTCTTAAATGGCGCCTACTTCCACTTTCTATATCCATCCTCTATCATATTGGGTATAAATCCTAAAAACTAATACTAGTTAGTACTTAATACCTAGAACTACTACTATCTATCTACTACTACTCCGGCCTACTCTATAATACCTTATATATATACTATGCCCGCTATGTATACTATATGCCTAGCCTATAAATTTACTATTAGCCCTACCGTGTTCTCCTCGTTCTATACCTTACTTTTATCTCCCTCCTCCTACTAGAACGCCGTGGACCCGCGTAAAAACCGTTAACTAATGCTAATAGTAATCTCGTGATATACTAGTATTATTAATGGCTAGCTAAGCCTAATGCTAGTCTTATGCTTTAACGCCTCTTATATTTAATCTATTATCTACTTACGCCTATTGGGGTCGGCTGGCCATATATATAATAATATGGCCTCCTTCTCCTATACTAACGCCTCTATCTACTACTAGAATAGTAATACTAGTTATAAATAATATACTACTAGCTCGCCTACCTTATATGGTAAATACTAGTAGATAATCTTAATATTACTACTAACTTAGTACCCCTTATAGTATCTTATTATAAATACTACCTTACCGTCCTTAATAAATACGTTATAGTGGCCCCCTTTAACTATATTACTATACCGGATACTTATAATCTCTATGTTACGGCTATGCCGCAACAGAATGACCTATAGGATAATTATAATGACAGCGATAACAATAACTAGGGTTTCGACTAGGGCAACATTACTTACGGTGATGACGCTTACCATAACATAGATACGTAAGTATTAGGGCATATAATGAGGTCACGTGACGGCTCTATAGGCTCTATGGTATAGAGCCTATAGAGCCGGCTCTATGGGCTTTGTAAGGTAGAGCCTATAGAGCCAGGTCTAATAGTAGTATATAGAGATGACGGATTCCTATAGTAATCTATTATTATTAATCCACGATATAGTTACTACATCTAGTTTCCTTATAGGAAAGATTACTTATAACGTTTTAGTAATACAACCTTACTATAGTTAATTAACGTATTAATCTAACGCGACCATACCACTTCCTAAAGCCCTCATTTCTCACTAGAACCCCATTCGAGGTTAGCTTAGTAGAAAGCTAAAGCGACCCCTATTACACTTTAACGATTATATTTTAAGGATAACTATAGGTATGTACCCAGTTATACCCTACTAATAATATGGCTCCTATAACCCCCTCTAGGTCTCTTAAGGTGACCCCAATGGACGATACTAAGTTCGTCTAAATAAAGACATAGATTAACCGGCTCTATAAGGAAAGTAAGAACTAAAAGAAAGCCTATAATAAGTTAATGGCGCAAGTCTATGCCTTATTAAAAGAGAAGGGGGAGGGAGTAGATAAAACCCTAAAATAGTAAGTAACACGTATTAAAA
>NW_017253378.1:138271-141593 GCF_001642045.1 Paraphaeosphaeria sporulosa | reverse complement strand
TTAAATGGCGCCCGCTTCCGCTTTCTATATCCATCCTCTATCGTGTTGGGTGTAAACCCTAAAAACTAATACTAGTTAGTGCTTAATACCTAGAACTACTACCATCTATCTACTACTACTCTAGCCTACTCTATAATACCTTATATGTATACCATGCCTGCTATATATACTATATACCTGGCCTATAAATCTACTATTAGCCCTACTATATTCTCCTCATTCTATGCCTTACTTTCATCTCCCTCCTCCTACTAGAACGCCGTGGATATACGTAAAAACCGTTAACTAATACTAATGGCGATCTCGCAATATGCTAGTATTATTAATGGCTGGCTAAGCCTAACGCTAGTCTTACATTTTAACGCCTCCTATATTTAATCTATCATCCACTTACACCTATTGGGGTTGGCTAGCCATATATATAATAATATGGCCTCCTTCTCTTATACCAACGCCTCTATCCACTACTAGAATGGTAATACTAGCCATAAATAATACACCACTAGCTCGCCTACCTCACGTGGTAAATACTAGTGGATAATCTTAACATTACTACTAACTTAGTACCCCTTATAGTATCTTATTATAAACACTACCTTGCCGTCCTTAATAAATACGTTATAATGGCCCCCTTTAACCATATTACTATACTAGATACTTATAATCTCTAGGCCTCTAGCTAGCTATCCGCTAGTTATATGTATCAACATAACCAACTTTTTATAGAATATAATTACCCTATCTATATACTACGCTACCTCTTACTAGTCCATGCCTAAATAGGTACCTGGCTTTGTAAATTAGCCCTTAATCTAGTCATCCTATCCCACCCACTCGAATAACCATTACTCTCCATCCACGGGTAACTAGGTGCGCTGGTCCTATAAAAAATTCCAGCTAGGTTACTTATTGGTTAGGTTATCGCGTAAACGCTCCTATAGGATACTAGGAATAGGTTTGGTGGCCGCGCTATTACTAAATAATAAATCTTTTATTAATAACTACCACGTCTCCTACTACAGCCCGTGCACCATACTATAGAACTAGGCCATAGTAAACTATACCTCCTTATATAGTAACTTATCCTACCCTACCTACTCTACGTGGCCATATAACGTTATATTAAAATGGATCTTCAGCCCATACGTCCGCAAATCTAATATCTATTATATTAGGCTGTGGCTACTATGTACTATAAACTTATCCATTATCTACGCTATAAACTATAAACACCCTTTGGGCTAGGCTAGTAGCTATATACTATTGCCGTCACTCTCATATATACTATTACTATCATCCTTAAATGGCTTAAATAACGCCAACACCTACTACATAATCATGAACCAGGCGACCTTAATAATGGCTAATAATATAGGTGGGTACTAGTCCACGCCCTTCTACCTATCCTCCCTAACCCCTAATACGGCTAATGTGCACACTAATAGGCTGTCATACTCCTTATAGGTGATGGACTAGTTTAATAATATAATATAAAATGCCAAACACGCTTTCTTAATGCTTAATAATATTTCTGGCTTACCTATATTACTAACCCCCACTACTAGCGCCTCCTCTATCTCTCCCACCATGCTATCTACGTTATCCATCATCTTATCATCTAATATTACCCCTAGTTACTCCTTATTCTCTTCCTCCCTACCCTCTACTCCCTTAGCCTCCTTTACTAATGCCTCCTACGCCTTACACTACTACTTAGTAAACTAGTACTTAGGGCTCTTCTATACGTGCTCCTACTGTGTCCGCTAAAAAAACATTAATATTTACTACCATGGCTAGGCATACTCACTAATCGACTTCTCGTCTATGTATGGCTATAATGGCTAGTACTAGGTCTAGTACTTCTTAGTATGGATTGCTTCTAATCGCATAAATATGCCTATGTAGTGGATAATGGACGACTAACTAAACCACGCCAACCTATCCATGGCTTCCTATATTATGGCGGCTACGGGCTCCTCTTTGGCCTTAGGCTCTTCTACACTTACCAATAAGTTGGGTCACTCCATACCTACTAAATACGGCATCCATCCTATTTACTTAAGCCATGGGTTCACCTTATTACGCGTGCCATCCTAGATTATTATCTTAGCCTACTTTTATACGTTACCCCATGCCTCGTCCACATTCCTAATAACCTGCGCCCACCCTGTCTCGCCATCTATTAGTTTGGGGGTGGATTCGGGCTGGTATACCTTAAAATACTACGACCTAGGGCCCTATATAAATAAACGCTAGTAATAGATATGCCTCCAGCCCTACTCGCTGTGTAACTATATACCTATCTGGCCTACTTAGCTAGGGCGGCTACACTTTCCTTCTATAGACCATTTATGCACCTTCTACTAATGCTTCCTTATTACCTCTTCACTCTAATATACTTAGTGGCAGCTCTCTAGTGCTAACTAGCACATAAGCCTGTCTATGTATATGGGCAACTGGCTAATAGGATTAATAGCCTTATAGGGCACCTTAAGCTGGCTTATATACTAGATTAAGCCTACCTACCTACCTACCTCTTCTACTATGGAGTTGGCTTCCTTATGGGGAACCCGGTGGTGCCGCTATAAATAATATGGTATCTAGCTAGGTAAAATGCCGTACCTGCATTCTCTACATATTACTAATAAATACTTAGGTAAATGCTTAAAATACTTACCTATAGCGCTACGCTCTACCATACTAGGAACTTCCATACTGCTATGGTGGTGGGCCATAGGATCCTAAATAGGCTATGGGCTGGTATGGGCTACTTATGGGTTATGGGCTGGTATGGGCTACTAATAGGTTATGGGTGCTAGTCTACTAACTACATAATCTATTCCTCGCGCAATATATCCTTTTTACCTTAGAACCTAATATATAACGCGACGCGTTACTACTTATGCTAGATGTTAATCCCTATAGTAGAGTTACCTTCGATGTCTAATTACCGCCTCATTAACGTAACCCCAACCCTAACGCGTAACCCTAACCCCTATAACTACACGGAATCTAGGGCTATAAATTAGCTGGGATGTACAGCTTAATGCGCTGAATCTTCAGCCCAAATTTTGGGTCAATTGGCCTCTAGGAACCTAATTCAACCGACAAATAACTATTTAATTGAATAAGCCTACGTGATAAAAAATACGCACGAAGATTGTACTAGTGCGGATATTCCATCCCTAACAAACCTAACCTGGAAAATCGACTCAGTACTAACTCGATTTACCGCCCTGGGTTAGGGCTATAAATTGGCTGGGACATACAACTTAATGCGCTAAGTCTCTAGCCTAAATTTTAGGTTAATTGGCCCATAGGA
>NW_017253378.1:136537-137172 GCF_001642045.1 Paraphaeosphaeria sporulosa | reverse complement strand
ACTAGGAACTACCATTCTAAGAATAAGGTTATAAGGACCGTGTAGTTAAATGTACTATCCACTAGTAATGTAGAGGCAACTAATAAAGAATAGATAGTACTTACTAATATTAAGAAGCTTAAGATTAAAGATTAGGACTAACTAGATTTACCTAACTTACGACTATATAAAGACCTAAATAAAGACTCGGACGTATACCTTAGCGTAGAGGAAGAGCTAGATGTAGAAGAGATTATATAATCTCCTACTCCTTACCCTTAAGGCTAACACCTTAAGAATAACCTAATAACACCCAACTATACACTAGAACCCGGATTAAGTAATAATACGCCAAATGTATGGGAATTTCTAGAACCTAACTAACCTTGAGACGGCGACCTTGCCTATAGGGTAGTAATGCACTTGGATGGATATGTCCAACCCATCACGTTCGAACCATAAGGAGGAGCCAAGGTCTTAAAGGAATAATAGGACTGGGCAGAGATAATATATAAGAACTGGCCCACGTATAAGGTTTATAAAAATGAGAAAGTAAACTACGCACTATAGTATAACCTAGACTACTAAAATCCCACGCACGTATCCCTTGGATGGATAGAGTGTAGAGAGGATACGTGCTAGATATACTACTAAGT
>NW_017253378.1:131438-136527 GCF_001642045.1 Paraphaeosphaeria sporulosa | reverse complement strand
GTACTAACGTACCTAGTAAGTAAACGCGCCACCCTACTATACTTTTACATCTTTATAGTAATCTATCTTAATAACATAATAAGATAATAGAATATAATTACTATAATAGTTTAAGTAACATCTCTAGTATCATTCTTATATATTCGTGAATTATGGCCAGCCTACCTATAGTAGCTATAGCGCACTAAAGCCTACCGCCTTACCCCTAATTACGCCTTACGTCTATTTAAGTAATAATCTCCTCTACCTCTACTTTTATTAAGGTGCCTTACTACTAGATCCACTTCTTCTTTCACTATTTATATATTATGGCTACCTTATTTACTTACTTAAGCCTCGCGATCTACTTATATATAAGCATAGCTAAGTGCACCATTACCTTAGTACCTTTTTTAAGCTAATTAAGGGCCTTAATAATAAAAGTAGGCGATGAGCTCTTATACCTCTAAATCTTATTATAAATCTAAGTGGATTAAGCCTCTAGTTCATGTTTTGGCTTCCCATATAGTGACCTCTGGCGTAGGCGGTGTTGGCGTATGAAGCTTAATATTAAGCTTTAATATCACCACCTCTAGGTTATATGGGACTAGGCTAGCGCCTTAAAAGCTTATGCATATATTCCCCTTTATAATTAACTACTCGTAGGTAGCGCAGAAGGTTAGTAGGAACTTAAGCTTTGTAATGTGGTTAATGTGGTCGCGTATTAGGCTCTTAATCTAGCGGCTGTATGCACGCTTTAACGGCGAGAAGCAGTTAACATTAAGTGGCTATAGGAGGTGCGATGAATGCGGCGGCATATAGAGAGTATAGATATTATTCTCCCTATATAGCGCCTGAAATTCGAGCGAGTTATGGCTCTTATAACTATTAAGTATGAGTAGCTGGCGCGCGCCTACCCTACGCTCTACTATATACTTGATAAAGTGCTTTAGCCATTCTACCCTAAGCTTATTAGTCGTCTAGCCGTTATCGCTAACTACTAAAGCCCAGTTGCGTGGTAAATTATCATCCTCGTACCAGGTAGAGAGGTGATACTGGCCTGGGAAGATGATGAAGGGTGGGGTTGCCCAGCCAGTAGCGTTGATTCCTTGGATTGCTATAACCCACTTGCGATCGCCTGGCTGCATAGCCTTTAGTCTGCCGCGTCTCTCTAATCCTGTGACAACGAGCTGAGCTGATATCTTACCCATCATAAAGTTAGTCTCGTCGAAGTTATAGGTATCCTCGTCGTAGATACTATAGGTAGCTTTTGTGCGCGGTACAAGGTCTAACCAGGCCCTAATAGCCTCAGGGTCCTCACACAGGGCTCTCTGTCGATCGTACGGTCGATTGAATCGTGTAGTAAGGCTTTTTGTTCGCTTGACGAAGTTCCTAGGCCACTTTTCGCCGACCTGGCCAGCGTCGCGCTCAGCGAGCAACTTATTCGCCATATCTCACACAGCACCTAGAGTGGGCGGAAATCCACGCGCATCTAGGTCAAGTATGTTCCTAGTAATTACCTCCTCTTCTAGCTTGGTAAGATTCTTTGAGTTGGGCTGGCAATCGCGTCGCGCAGCGATTCCATTTCGTTGTCGATTTATTGTTCGTCGCGAGACACTATAAGTAGAAGCAGCATATCTCTCACTTTCAATTTGCTTGCGATTAAGAGCTGAGATAGCTAGGATTATATTTGCTTCATTGCAGGGTGATTGGATACTAGATGGTTGAGCCATTGCTATTGATAGGGTGGCGCGTTCGCTTGCCAGGTACGTTACTCTTCCAGATCCAGCACCTATGCCTACAATCGTCTCGCTTATAGACGAGCAAGACGGTCGATACTTTGATGGCATCCAATGCATGTTCTCGCCAGCATGCTTAATCCATATACCTTCTAGATTAAGGCTGGTGATTACGTACAGAGGACGCTCAGGCTCCGCGATATCTTTTACATCAGACGATTCTGCACTTTGAAGGTCGATAGTGCCTATTGCAGTATAAAGAAAAGAGCCAGTAGAGTCAAACGATAAGTTTAGAAGAACCTTGCCGATATCGAGGGTCTGCAAGCACGCGCCGCTGCTCGCATCCCAGATCTTGACGGTCCTGTTGTACGACACCGACGCCAGCCTCGCCAAGTCGGGCGAGAAGACCACTGAGTTGACAGAACTGCTATGGCCCTCGAGGATCTGCAGGCACGCACTCCAATTGTCGCTTAACGCTGGCTTAATAGTGATTTGCTTAGGCTCTTCGTGCTGAAATATTCGTCTGATCAGACTACCTGTAGGACTGAACAATAACGCAGATGCATATGTCTGTAGTGGATGCCCCTCGATAACCCCTTTGTGATACATAATGAATCTCTGTGCATCTTGAACGAGTGGCGAAAGTTTATCTTCGTCCCGTAGCCCCTAGTTATGTTAGCGAATAAGTTATACTACACAGATATGTAGATTCTGTACTACCTACCTGCACTAGAGACCAAAATTTTGTCATTGAAACAACGCCCTTCTCTAAGCTATTGCACAGACTAAGCCCTTCCAGCCGGTAAAGATATTGTTCTCTTAAAAACTCATCAACATCTTCTTTAGCGTGCTGGTCGCCAACACTATCTACCCAAAACCTAGGTTCTGACTCGCACAAGTGATCAATCCAGTAGATACATGGGTAGCGTGGTGCTGTCAAAGGGTCCGGATCAAGTGGTTTAACGTTCTCTATTTGAAATCCCAAAACTTTCAGGTTGTATATGTCTCTGTGCAATGTCCTCGACATAATCGCTAGCGACTTTGGAAAGATTACCCGATGGACGTCTTTAGCACCACGTGGAAAGACTCGGTGTACTCCCGCACCAGCACAGGCGAAATCCATCACGGCCCTTGCATATGTCTACGTCAACTCTGTTGGAAGCCATAGCTATGAGTGTTTTCGGATCGAGACATGTGACACCTTCTTGGGATCAGGCTCCAATCACCCTTTCAAGCCTACTTGATGTTAGCACCCACGGTCTCACAATCTTCTCGGCAGACTTAACTTCTCAGTCCCTCGTCCATCACCCTCCTCTCCACCGTATAGACCAACCTAAACCAACCCGCCTCGAACGCATGCTCTTCGCCCGGTTGCAGGAACAACCCTTCATCCAGCGCACATTGTGCCAACTCTTGCTCCCGCGCCGCCTTTCCCTGCCCCACATCCTCACTCAACCACGGCGATAGGTCAACGAACCCAAAAAGCCCAGCGTTGACATGAGATAGATGCCTCACGCCCATCCGCGAAAGGCGTTCAGTAAAGTACTTGTACGCCTCGCCCACTCGCTCCCGGTTCATCTTTATAAACGAACGCATCCAAGTACGATCGTACAACATGGCCGTCGCAATGGCAACCGAGGGACCCGAGGGGTTATGGAAACGAATCAGAGACTTCACCGCCCTGAGAAGTGGTCCGCTGCGTGTGATGAGCGCTCCGAGGCGCAGACCCGGGACGGCATAGTCTTTGGCCATACCATAGATTACGTGCAGTAGGCCTTCATCTATCTGTGGTTCGAGCGAGAGCACCGAAGTGAAGCAAGTCGTGCCAGGCTCGGTAGAGTCGAATCCTGAGAAAGAATAGATCTCGTCGCTGATGAGGTGGATATTGTGTTTCTGGCAAAAGCGCATGAGTCCGATAAGAGTCTCTTTGGGATAGCATCGACCTGTGCATCGTCAACATGTGGTATATTGCTTCAGAGCAAAGGTGGCTTGCATACCTAGAGGATTGTGCGGATTGACGATGAGCAGCGCCCTGACTTCGATGCCCTCAGCCTTCGCCTTCCGCAACGTTTCTTCAAAGGCATCGATGACACCAGGTTGGAGACATGTCTCCACTGGTGTATCCGCAGCAACAATCCTCAGTCCAGCCTTCATTCCAAAGTCCAGCTCGAAGCGGCCATAATAAGGCCTGCTGGTCATGATTCCTTCCAAATATAAGTACTTGCTTTTGTTGTACGAGAGTTAGTCTCGTACAAATCCCCAACGCACCTTGTCCTGGATCCGCAATACTAAACCCCAAGATCTCGTGCAACGCCGTCGCCGCCCCAGTTATCCTGATATTCTCTCCACTCAGTGGCTTCCATGGCTTCCAATACTCGTTCAAGTGCGCCGCTAGCGCCGCAGGAAGCTCTTTACCACCAGCAGTGCTGTAGATGTAGCCCAAGACCTGCTCATGGATCTCGACATTTGCTTTGACGTATTCAGTTACCTCCTTCTGCACAAGATAATTCTCTGCGCTTGTGAACTGCGTTATGACGCCTGAGGAATTTGTATCAGGATCGTAGCGTCCTTGCGGGCCTGGGTCGACATATCGCCAGGGTATGTCGAGGTCGGAGGCGCTGAGGGTGGCACGTTTGGAGAGCATTATGGTCACCGAGGAAGGCCAGGAAATACGCCTTGCCGGAAAGACGTTGGCTTATTTGTACTGCTGAGTGAACTTGGGTCATCAATTGAGCGCATTTGAGCTCTTATACCTGTGAACCTGCATACATGAGGATGTCGTGATAGTCCGACCCGGAATAGTCGGACTTCCGCATTTAATCCGAGGATGCTGAACCTACTTCAACCACCACGCATGCCAAGTATCACATATGCTACAGGTGCCATCCATTAACGAGTCTTTGTATAAGAACTGGCTTCCAAGATACCAAGATACTACAGATTGTACATGACTGCTCTTTCCGTTGGGTATCACCATACGGTATTTCCAAACGCCTAGAGTATTAATCGCAAGTCCACCCTACCCAGGTTCTCGTTTCTCGGATGCTGATTGGCTCCACTGGCTTCTGAGCTGGCCCGTGCCTCGCCTCGCCAAAACGCTACGCGAGCTTCTACTACGCGTATCTATAACGTGCTTTACAAGGGAGCGCCGCGTATAAGTGAGCACCACACCCTACTAACTTTACGCACCTCTTCACCCGTAAATCTCAACCACCTTATAGGGTAATATATAAATATTAATAGAGTAGATTAAGTAGTATTTTAGGTACCTTTCTTATATATAGAAGAGTTATACCTAGTCTCTCTATACCTCTTACAGCGCGCAAGAGCCTAGCGGCTAATACCTAATTACTCTCCTCCTTAACACTCTT
>NW_017253378.1:110376-130741 GCF_001642045.1 Paraphaeosphaeria sporulosa | reverse complement strand
AAGGTCTAGATAGCAAAATTCCAATAGTAGGAACTATACTTATAGAAGCCTTCTCTAAGGCTTCCTTCTCTAAGACTTTAATTACGTCCGCCATGTGGGTATCATAAGTAGTAAATAACTATTCCTCCTCTTTAAGCTTAGCCAGTTTAAGATAAAGACGAGTAGTGCTTACCTCTAAGTAAAGGAGCTTAAGGCGCTTCTATTACTTAGCTAACTAAACACGCTCCCACTCTTTTTTAGGAATCTATAGGCTACACGTTATATATACTACAATATAAGCCATACACTCCCTAGTTATAGTATCTATAAAACACTTTAGGACCTTTTCTTTATAATAGTAATCACACTTTATTAGCATTATAAGTGCTATAGCAGAAACCTTATTAGTATAAAGATAATAATGAGTAGTTAAGTTCTTCTTTAGTACTAAAGGATCCGGCCTCAGCATAGGGATGGGGTTCTTAGTTACCTTAGGCATGGTTAGGAAGGCTAGGACATAGAAGATATAATAGTCCTAGTAGGTTTAGGGAAGCACCCACCTTTATACCACCTAATAGCACCGCCATAACAGGTCATAAGACCATAATAGGGTATTAGGATAATAACCCTAAAGGGGGGGGTAATATTACAATCACATAGAATTACTATAGGAAGATGAAGGTGATATATGGGAAGAACCTAGTAGAGGATCTAGAGGCCAACGTACTAAAGGACGCTAAGTGACCACCCCAGTTATATTAGTATAAGTAGTCACGTGACTATACTCCTACTAAGAGGACCTTAGTAAGGGAGTAGGAAGGTGCTCCTACTAAGGAGGCATTAGTGAGGGAGCAAGATACTCTAAGAGAAGGTTACTCCCACCAAGAGGACCTTAGTAAGGGAGTAGGAAGGTGCTCCCACTAAGAAGGTATTAGTGAGGGAGCAGACCAGGACCATAAAGGATAGAAAGATGAGTATATAGTCTAGGACATTCTTTAAACATTTCTATTCTTTATAGTTAACTTCAAAAGCTTACTTTCATATCTAAATTAAAGCCACTCATCTTTATACGAACCATTAGCCTTCTCTTAATATTTATTGCATCGTACTATCATATGGTATAGGATATTCACCTAACCTCTTTAGTACCGCCATCCCTTACGCTCGAATCACTAAATACCCATAAGGTCCGAACCTATAGTTAGGTACGTGGAAACCCCTTATAACAACTACCTCCTACCGCAGAATAACCCTTAGGAGGGTAGAGTAGGGGGGTATATAATAGGCTACACCCTAGAGGTCTTATCTCGGCCTAGGACCGGCTGGGACCTCAGACCCAATATTAGCTTTAGGGGGCAGATATATAACTTTGGTAGTAGAAGCTTAACTTTAAGTCTTTATAAATTTATAAATATTCATTCTGGCTATCTTGGCTCCTCGAGTATCTGGCCCATAACATCTAGTAAAGACTAACTTATATTCATATATAGATAATTAAGGCGAACGTACTTAGCGCATTATAGACTAGAATTAGGTATAATAAAATAAGTAACATTTTCTAGGGAATAGTTAATGTAAGGATTCTCTACTATAGTATTAGTTTTTATAATAGGCTACGCCCTAGAGGTCTTGTCTCGGCCTAGGACCGGCTGGGACCTCGGACCTAATATTAGCTTCGGGGGGTAGATATATAACTTCGGTAGTAGAAGCTTAACTTCGAGTCTTCATGAATTTATAAATATTCATTCTGGCTATCTTGGCTCCTTGAGCATCTAGCCCATAACAGTTTTAATGATCTCTTAATAAAGGCGATATTTCCGGATGGTGGAATTGGCGGGCATAATGCTAACTAATAGAGTAAGTAGGGTAAGTAATTAGCTTATATAAGAACTATACGTGATTTAAGGATAAATTATAGAAAGGGAGGGGATAATGTTAGGATCTAGATCTAATAAGTGATGGAAGGGATATTATATATATAGCCATGGGCGCGTATATATAAATAGGACCCTAGTTAGTACTAATTATGGGTTAAGGGCGCTTAGGCAGGTTATATAACTAATTTATAGTAGATTACCTCACACGTAATTAATCTATAATAAATTACCTTACACGTGACTAATCTATATAGAGCGATCTATATAGATTAGCCATGGACTAAATATATAGGAACTTAAGTAAGAACTCTTACACTCGTGTTTAACCTATTTATTAATCTATTATTTGGATTACACTTAGGCTATATTATTAACTCATTATATCCTCCTCTGATACTATCGTCTCAATAAAACCCTTCCTTCCCTCAGTTGTCTTGCCCGAGAACCAACCCTAACCCTTTAGGACTAGCTACCCTTCTAGATTTAATAGAGAGTAAGAGACGCGCTTTTAGAGGCCATAAAATAATAAATGGACCTTACCCTACTCTCTCTTACCCCACCGACATAGTGCCTAGACTAGGAAGGCACTATGTTAACAGACCACTAGAGTGGGGGAACGATAGAAATTTACTTTAGGAACCACGATGAGGTACTTCTAGAGCCTTTAGAGCGCGTCTAATGAAGACGCTAGGCCTTAGCTAGGAACTCCCTACTCCCCACCCCCGCAGATCTACACTTGTGCGAGATGTCCTAGGGATAATCAAACCCTATAACCTTGAGAAGACTGCTTCCCACGCTCGACGTTTGGGAGCAGGTCTCTCCCCGCGACAGACCACAACCCCAGGGCAAGAGAGCGAACCTAGAAGCCCGAATGGACAAGCCTGCGCAAGTCCGCGACAGGGCGGATCTTGCGCTCACTGTAGAAACAACCCCTGGAAGGGCGGAGTAGGGGGGTATGTGATGGGCTACGCCCTGGAGGTCTTGGCTCGACCCAGGACCGGCTGGGACCTCGGACCCGATGTTAGCTTCGGGGGGCAGATATATAACTTCGGTAGCAGAAGCTTGACTTCGACTCTTCGTGAATTCATAAATATTCATTCTGGCTATCTTGGCTCCTCGAGCATCTAGCCCATAACAGGTAACAAGAAAGCCGATGACTAGGAAATTACTCTCGGAGGCGCAGTGCAGGTAGGGGTAAGGAGGATCTTTAGGTGGACACCTAGTGTTGGCAACAGTTAATACATGAAGGTGAGGACGAAGCGCGGCGGGCTTAGAATGAAACGTGGACTCGACGGAATTTCATTAGCCGGAAGGGACAGAAGTAGTTTAGGCAGCCTACGGGCCGAAAGGCACCCGAGTGGCGTAAGAATAAACCAAACCAAATCAAACCAAACCAAACCGATGTCGCCCGGGTCGGAACCCCAGTCATCCTCATCGCTGTCATCGTAATTACCCTGTAGTTCATTCTGTTGCGGCACAGCCGTAACACCTTTCCTCAAAACGTAACGTAGTCTTCGGATGGCGTCGACACTAATATGACTCCACTACACACCTCATTAGTAATCTCCATCCTTCCTAATCCCCCCATATTTAGCACGCCTTCCACCACTCCAAGCGATGTTTCGTTGGAGAATCTAGAGCTCTATTGCTAAACGTACTCAGCCCTCCCTCCAATTTCTTGGTTGCTAATCCGCTCACTTATGTTGAGCTGTACTTGCCCCACCCGCCAAGACTCCGTCTTGGCCCTACGCAGCCCAACGCAACTTTATACGCTCAACTCAACGAACAACCTTAATTTTCAACGCAATGCCATGCCAAAAATTTTATACAGATAGCTGGGAGATTGAGGAGCGCATTCAGGCTTGTATTGATAGCTTCAACGGCGAAAAAATACCCAATATTGCGGCCGCAGCGAGGGAGTGGTGCGTGCTGCTGACGGGTCTCCTAGCCCGTGTTGGAGGTAGAATTAGCCGCCAGGAGCGCCCAGGTACGAATCTACGACTCACGCCACTATAGCATGAAGCCCTAAGGCCTACATACGCCGCTGCGACAATATTGGCATGCCTTGCCTGATGCCGCAGCTTACTGGAGCTGCTCAATACATCCTAGATTGCGCCCATCCTAACGGTAGGGCTCAGCCGCTGAGTAAATATTTCAAGCCAGCGACTTGAAAAGTTTCTACAAAGCTCACAACTACTGATTGATAGTCTCACCCTAGCTTAACGCGATCTCTAAGAGATCACCGCAGCTGCGCAACACCGCAAAAAACGGTAGGTCAAGGCAGCGTGATAGGTAATTGATCAAGGTGTTAAGCTTGAGGCGCAAAAAGTTGGGTGGAGGGCAGCTAAACAATATAAAGAGGACGCCTCGCAGGCGCCACTGAGTCAACCCACGCAGAATCTAAGCTTTAGAGAGTTGACGATTGGGCCAGCAAATCTCTCAAAACCAAATCCTGTATACAAAAGTCCATATAACTGAATCAGGCGCTGTCAAATCGCCATCAGAGTTGCGATCCCCTATAAAGTTGCGTTGGGCCGAGAAATTGCGTTGGGCTGCGCAGGGCTAACCTGCAAGGTTAGCCGACGTGGGGCGAGTAGGAGCAGCAATTGGAATTCTTGGCCGAGAAATCGAGGTACGCGCGATGAGGCTAGCCGTTCCGTGATATAGATGACAGGTGCTCTAACATAACGAGGCCACCTGAGGTTGTGTAATCCGACCGGAGTGATCACCGAATGGTGCGAACAATTTAATTCGATCACTTTCGGTCTTCTGGATCGACAGGGATGTACTGGGAAACGTTATGCTGATCGATTGTCGCTGAATTCTGGTTGAGGGGTGGCTGGGAGTCATGCGTGCAACTCCTTCCTTCGGATTCTAGGGCTCGGAATGATGAATTCAGTGATCGATGATTGGTACAAAACTAGCAATTACGCAGGGAGGTCTAATTTATGGAGTCACCCTGTCCTCTTTAGGACTGGGTAGGTGTGACTTGAATCCTTCGTGTTACTCCTGCTGCATTTTGCCCAAAATAGTCCATTGATGACAACTGGTGCCACATAGTAATCTTTGCTTCGACCTCGTCCTCAACGTCAACTTCAACCTCATTATAACTCCCATCATCTGCATCACAACAGTGGGTTATGCCTTCTCAAGGGTTCGCTATCCGACGGGGCTCATCCTGCCTCCCTCAAGAGACCATTTGCGGTGACACCGTCGCCCCGTTCCGTGGCTGCTGTCCCTCAGGCTTTGCATGTCCGAAGCAATACAACATTGCTTGCTGCCCTCCTGGCAGCAATTGTACCAGTGGAATCGCGCTCGAGCCATTGTGCGCTAATGCTACATGGGATCTTTACGACAACAACGGCGTGTTTTGTTGCGAACCAGGCGCCGCTGGGTTCAAACGTGGGGATTCTGATGGATGTGCAGAATATGGCCTCGACCTCGAGAACCAACAAGTGACCCTATTGAAACTACTGCAGAAAGGAAATCTGTCGAGTACGTCTGTAACCGAAGGATGTTCCGGTTCTTCCAAAGAATCTAACAGAATTGTGAAGGTTCAGATGCATTTAACCCAGCCCCATACTCGGCCCCAAAAGAAAATAAGTCCTCCACTCCAGTCGGCGCAATCGTAGGAGGCGTCATCGGAGGCGTTGCACTTCTGGCCCTCCTAGCTGTCGCATTCTACTTTTTGAAACGAAAGCGCCGCGATCAAGGGTATCCTAAAGCTCCCATGTACGTGCCTGGAGCGCATGGGCAAGTGGCGGCGTATCAATTGGGTGAAGGTAGCCCAGTGTATGAAGCTGATGCAAGGGATCCAAAGATGGGGCACCGGGAGCTCGCCGGAAGACAAGGTCCAATCGAGCTGTTGACTAATTGATATCACGCCCTCTTAGTTGCTCGGTCACTGAACATGGTCACCGTGCTAAGTTGAGATGAGTTACCTCTCGAACGACGATCCTTATGATACGCAAGTTATACCTTTACTTTTCCTTACTTATTGACGTCCACCACGGGCGAGTGGCGCACACTGGCGAGCCGCGCACTTTTGCTAAGACCCCAACACAACACCATCTTATTAGTGGGTGCGGAGGCAGAATGAGAGACTGAGTTGATTGTAACAAGCTGACCAGAGGATCCCTTAAGAGAGAAGATTGTAATCAGCAGCTAGTCTACATAAGGTTGGTTGTATCATGTGACAGTGGTGAACCTGTGTGTAACAATTTCGGCGTCTCGACAGGAGGACGCGTGGGATTGAGGGGATCGCGAAGTGGTCGGGTAGCAGCGCTTCGGGATGGATCGCCAAATAGGTGGAAATATGTACGTGTGAATGTTGCCGCCGCCACCTACACAGAGGGCAGGTGGTATCTGGGCACTACGCTGCCCACAGCCGCTTGTTTCGAAGCCTCACTACCGGCAGAGGCACGATACGGACTCTGCGTACTAGAGATCCTTTCATGGTGCCTTGACATTCACATTAGATAACTCATCCCAAGCACGAAGTGGAGGAGCAGTCAAGCATCAAGTCGTAGGCGGAAAATCCCAAAGAAGAGACAGATAGGAGGCTTGGACTGTCTCCGCTGCAAG
Source organism: Paraphaeosphaeria sporulosa (assembly GCF_001642045.1). Classification (NCBI taxonomy): domain Eukaryota; kingdom Fungi; phylum Ascomycota; class Dothideomycetes; order Pleosporales; family Didymosphaeriaceae; genus Paraphaeosphaeria; species Paraphaeosphaeria sporulosa. Next base: position 124,301 of record NW_017253378.1, on the reverse strand, counting down.
TGCAGAGGTATTGGATGGTAAGTGGCATATAAGCCTTGGATAAGGACCTTTGAGCTCGTTGCTTGGAAGAACGTACCGCTCTCCGTGCAAACAGGTCATGCGGATCCTTGCCTCTGGGAGTCGTCCGAGGTGCAGTCGTATTGCAATCTGACACCCCGCTACGGTACGCAGTAGAACTCCCCCATAAGATATTTCGTAGGCGACCACATCAGAAGGTTTCCCGTCTCTGCCACCATGTTACTAGAGCCGGGGCCTTTGTGGCGGAGGCTATTCGTGTGCCGATATCAGCGTCGACTGGATCAATACTTACCTACGAGGCTGACTGGTGGAGATACTAGAGAGCGTTCTGTGCAACCAATATTTTTTTGCACAGCTTGGGCACGAACTCAGGGCATGATTTCAAAACTGACGTATTGTTTCGGCTCTCCAGTGTGATTATTGGTCGCTACGAAAGCGGCCACGCTATTTTCGGCATCCACACGATTAGCGGATATTCGGTTAATGACGAGAGGGGAGCTGTGCAATTATTGAATGACAACAACCTGCCATTGCATTAGGTTATGGATAGTCGGCATATTCACCCTTGTGTGTATAGAGGATGCGCACTGTGGCTGTGCCTTCAGGAGGCTTACCCAAACAGGCAATTTACGAACAACGGCTCACGTTAGATTCAATTGGACCCGAGTCCCCATGATCCCTGCTTGAGAAGATCGTGAATCAACGCCAGGATGTGCTATCCTACTATATAAGATATGCGTGAACGGCTGGTATCCTTCTGCATCAGCATTCCATTTTGCTTGCCGACCATTCTTTTCATAATGGGACCCTTCGTTCCACTGCTTTTGCAATCTGGCCTCTTGTCGATTATCTTGCCCCTGGTCGTCTCTGCTACAAACGTCCTTCCCCTTCCGAGCGGACCTTTCGCTGTACTCTATAATACGTTTGAAATCCTCGATGGGTCCCGCGTTGACCCGCTCGACCCCAATAATAGAACCCGGAAGCTAATGCTCTCGTCCTTCTATCCCGTAGAAAGCTCTAAGTGCGAACAAATATGCACTGCTCCATACGTATCGCAAAACATAGCACCGTACGTTGATCAATTTGGCGCTTCAATCGGCATCCCTAGTGGCAAACTGGACAAGGTGGCGTTGCAAGTGTGCTGCAAGACGACCGGTGATGAGAACAAGAACGCAAGCAATATCCCGCTCGTATTCCTTCTTCATGGCTTCGGTGGCACCCGACTTATCCACAGTGCTCTCGCTGAGGAGCTAGCGAGTGCAGGATTTGCCGTTGTCACTATGGATCACACCTTTGAGTCCCTCGCTGTGGAGTTCCCGGACGGATCGGTCGTCACAGGGCTCAACGATCCATCCTGGGACCCGACTATCCCGGGGCGACTGGAACCTCTGCAAGACATACGCGTTGATGATGTTCGATATGTGCTCTCGCAGCTCAAGAGCATGGAGGTCGCAGCGAAGGTGTTACCTGGAGCCTTGACTGGGTTCAACACAGAGCGTGTTGCGGTCTTCGGACACTCCTTTGGCGGCAGCACTTCTATCAAGCTACTTATGACCGACTCGCGCTTTGTCGGAGCTCTCAACCTGGACGGTCAGCAATTTGGCACTATAACTGATATGCAGCAGCCTGCCGTGCTGTTTGGCACGACCGGCGTAACTCCGAATCCACATAACTCTACAATAGACGTTACCTGGGCGGAGACGCTGCGGCATTTGAAGGGGTGGAGGGCGGAGATTGGTTTAAACAATATTACGCACTTTGGATTCACCGACGTGTCATACCTCAACGGAACAGGGGCGCTCACGCTTTCGAAGGAGGTAGTGGATAGTCTGGTTGGGAAGCTGAATGGAAGAAGAAGTTTCGAGATTGTGTCGACGTATGTGACGGCATTTTTGGACTCTGTACTAAGAGGAGGGAACACGACGCTCTTTGATGGAACGAGCCAAAAATTTCCTGAGGTCGTTGTGTTGTAGAATGTTGACCTGTCGTAAGACTAAGAAGTAACGTTACTCCTGCCTCTGAAGGTGAAAACCACCATCAATCGACAATTCGCTCATGAATAGCTAGGGCAAACAGTCGGCAGAACTACGTCCACTAAAAAACCATACAGAAACCAAAGCCGCCTTAATGTCTCTGCAGAACATGGTAATACGGCAAGGTGCCAATCTAACTACTACTTATAATTACACCTTTGACCTAACCTATATTAAGAGGCATCGGTGGTCACAGACGCGCCAAAATCGGCTTAGCGTTAGGGATGAGGTTAACGAATTAGTGTCACGGTAACCCCAGGCTCCCTGACAAGCATGGAAATACTGCTGGCAGTAGTATATCTCAGAGGTATCGCGCGCTGACGACCAGCCAATAGAACAGCACAAGGGTTACCCTTCTGCTAGCTGATTGGTCGAAACATGGCGCTAGCTACCCTTGGTAAGAGCACGCGACGAAGCGAGATGATAGATCCACGTTGGCTAAGGGGAAGAGGACCTTCTCTCCTTATCCAACGTCTTGTACATACACGCAGATACCGAACGCAGTAATATCCATATACAGCCTAGTAGTAGGCTGCAGACGTCTCTACTCGTTGCTCTCGTGACAATTAGGTAGGATTTAATACTAGAAACGCGTTAGAAAAGGGGCAGAAACACTTCTATTCCCCAGCTATTTTCATTTCTTTTTTACTTTAATTTATCTTAACGCGTCTTCTTACACTAGTCTGCTATCTCATATTATAAAATAGGATGGTGGAGTATTCATCGCGATCCCGTGCGCTATCCGAATCTAGGGGTATTCGATCCTGAGCACTTCATGGGCAACGACTCGACCTCGCACGAATCGGCGAAAAGCATCGATACCGCACAGCGCGATCATTTCGCGTTCGGCGCGGGGAGGCGGACATGTCCGGGGATTCATGTTGCACAGAGGAGTTTGATGTTGGGGCTAGGATTTTCTGGGCGTTTGATGTGCAGCCAAAGGGGAAGGTGCCGGTGCAGGATAGGCTTGAGGAGGGGTTTGTCGCGGTGCCGGTGAGGTTTAGGGCGAGAGTGAGGCCGACGAGTGAGGGGAAGATATGGATTGTGGAGAGGCAGTGGGAGAGGGCGAAGGGTGGGTTGGATGGGAGAGAGCAGTTTGTGGGGAGTTGCGGGGTTGGAGAGAAGATGTCAGCTTTTGAGTGTTTCTATGACTAGATTGGGTTGGTAGAGATGGGATGGAGGCAAGCCATCCATTATAGTAATCTGGAAACAGCCATTGTCTATGATGTAGTGCATCAAACGTGATCACAACCGCAAGCAGCCCTAGTTATGTTTCGCATTACGGGACTGGCTCGTGTGGAGTAATATCTGACTTGCACCACCTAGTAAAACTTGAAATTTGTCATCTCCATACCCTCCAACTCCCCAGAATCAACAAGTTCTCCATCCATAATCCCTGGAATAAACGCCTCTCCCTTCAACAAGAACATATACCCCTCGCTATCGCTATCCTTCACCGCCTTCGCAATCAGTGGCCGACTATGATACCACAGGATAATCACAACATCTTCCTGCTGCGTAGACGCCGGTACAAGGCCCATCAAGGGACGGTTCGAGGTCGTCATCAAACGGCGGAACTTGGTTCGAGCTTCCATCGCGCGATGGGCCTCTGTGATAGTGGGATCGGAGGGAGCAGCGGGGCGATACCTGAAGTCGGGGCCCGAAGTAGGTGTCGGAGCTGAGGTAAAGTAAGAAGATAGCGGTTTTCCGCCAATGGGAAGGTCGCGGTTGGCTTGGAGGAAGTCCCAGTTGCGCTTGTATAGGAAGTCGCTGTCGCGCGGCCTTGATTCTGGAAACGAGGTAAGCAGACAATTGAAGCTATCTGGCGCCCTTTTGCCATGCGTGCTTGTTCCCCCGACAAGCGTGGACCAGATTCGCGTCGGAACGCCTTGCATAACTGGGTTCGAATTATAATCAAATTCGTCTTTGATGTCGGACCAGTCAGGCTTGAATCGTGGCGGAACTAGACCTGCCTTCAACAACGAACTAGGCATCATAGACGACATATCAGACGCGCTCAATGCACCCAGACCATCAACAGAGTCGATAACCCACCCAGGGCAGGTCATAATATCGCCCTCGAACTTTGGGGCGAACTCGTCCTCGAACTCCCATGACTCGGAGTCGCCTCGAGTATATATCGGGCGTCGTGGATGCGGGTGCCAATCACCCTGGAGGCGGCCAATCTTGGATTTGAGATGGAAGCTAGGACACCAAGATGGGACGCGTCTTCCTTTGTGCGGATTAGACATGCCTCCTTCGAGAAAGGCGAAGATACCCAGCGAGTGGTCGGCTTGGATACATGCTTTAGCATATTGGACGTAGATATCCGTCGTCGGTAAACTGGCAAGGTGAGTATCATTGTGTAAAGGTAGCGTCGAGAGCGCTGGGATTGCAAGTAGCCCCAAGACTCTATCCTTATCCATGAAGCACTGGGCGTCAGCGGCGAGCGTTAGCGATTGCTGAATCGGCGAGCCAGGCAGTGTCTTCATAAGCGGCATGCGCATTCCCCCAATACCGTTTGATGTCAGCCTTAGAGAATTCGAGTGATTTTTCGCCTCCATGACGCCGGGCTTCAACAGCAGCAGTAGTTCATTAGTCTGCTGCACCGACTTCCTGTTTCCAGACACAGAAAGCTCCGCAATGGCAGCGACATGTTCGAAAGACGGCTCGCTCTTCATGGTCCTATTTGCTCGTTTGAGCGCACGCTGCATCGCATCGCGAATTGTATCCGCCATCATGCTCAGCAACAACGCGCCGTCGCGAATATATCGCCACTGCGTGACAAAATCACCACACAGTATGGGCGCGCTATGATGAGCCATGGCGAGTTCCTGGATGATCCAGAGTCGTCGCCAGTACGGGCGATCGAAGAAATCGTACAGCGAGATCATGGCGTAGTCGTTGTCGCCCTGTCGTGCAGACTTTTGGAGATCGGCTTTCATGACTTCCACCCACTCCTTCGCCGACCTTTCAAGCTGGGATTTGGCTTTCTGCCGATGCGACTGTGCGATGGTGGGCTCGGCGTGGTCGAGTGCCTCGTAGTACTCGGTTCGGTAATTTGCGCCAATGCCCTGGAGGTAGTCCAAAACCCATGGCGTGTCTTCATCCCGGAAGTAACCGCTGGCAAGGTGAACGATGATGTTTCCGGCTTGACGATAGATGACGGACATCAGTGGGATTTGTCTTGCTCTTTCTTTGAATCCTGCGTCCGTCATCTGCTGGTTGATGCATAATGCATCGTTCCATAGCCATATGCTTTGAAAAGGTTTCATTTCTCGGAAAGCGAGCAGTGCGGCCCAGAGGTTGTAGCGGATTCGAATGCGCCGACCGTCAAGAAGCACATGGTGGACTTCGCCGTCTGTATATTGGCCATTGGTGTCTTCTTTTTCGTCGTCACTAGAGTCGTAGCTCAACTCGTTCAACCTCTTTTGTCTTGCCTCTTCTTCTTTCTCTGCGGCTTCTTTCCGATCCTTGTCCGTCATCTCCCACTCCTCCTTCTTTCCCCATGAATATGACATGGCCACGTAATTTCCCCAAGTAAACCTATCCCGCATCTTTGGCTCTCCTTCTGGAATCTCATTCATAGGGACAATGGTGAGGTCTTTCTCAGGAACCTTCGCTTTCAAGGTTAATTTGCTAGCCAAGCGACTGAGTCTACCTAGCCTTCCGTGTTCCGGGGCTTGTTCATCCTGTGCCATGTTCCACTTTGGCATCGAGCTTCGCGGTATACCGAAGTACTCCTCTGGCCGCTCCACATTCATCTCCTCGTCAAATCTCACAGATGGCCTCCCTGTTGGCTCGACACTCTCTCCTTTCAGCAAATATGAACTTCCGAGATTCACAACACGCATTTTCAGTTTGATTGTACTTGAAAATGGACTTTTGTCAGGCTCGCGCGGCTGAATTTGGATGAGACGAATGGCTAGGGGCGCTTCTTTGGCATCGGGAAGAACATAATCGCCTTCGTAATCCACTACAGAGTATTCGCTTTCGTTGACCATCCTTAGAATTTATTAGATATGTTTCCGGATAGTATGAAAGGGTGAGGTTGCCAAAGGAATCCGGAGACGTACGCCAAATATGCTGGTTGCTGTTGTTGCTGCGGATATGAGAGCTGAGTGATGCAGTGCTTAGCGATTGGCGCAAAGTGTGATAGCAGTGCATTTCCAGCATGGCCTCTGGGAACTTCAAACAACAAATATCAGGGCCTGAGAAATCATTGGTGACGACCATGGTTTTGGGGTGGGTGGCGCTTCAGCCGCAGATCGCCAACCCCGCGGTCCAGACACGCCCAATACAACTGTCCCATAGCATCGCGATGTTGGAGGTAATCATCCACGCATCAAACATTGAAACATTTTGTTTTAGGTTTTTCGATTGAAAATGAACAAGAAGTTGTGATTGAGACGTTGTGCTAGTGTTTTGAGCAGGAGCAAGATGAACAATAAGTAGCGCCTAGTATATGAGGCGCGGCTTGGGGTCCGAACCTACCTCCACGCGGACATCACGACTAGGGCTCCATTCGTGCCTAATTCGTGATTTGGCGCGACTGGGCTCCTGCTTCGCTGCCCGATTCGCGCTAGTCGGGAAACAACCCCTCTTTATGGTCTATTTAGGTTTAGCTTAGCCGCGGCCCAATGTGCATACCAAGACACGCTGTACGCAAAGCAGCAGCTACACTTATTTCTGTGATGCTATGTACCTGTGCACATTGTATCAAGAAAGGACAGCTCTCCTTGCCTGACTGTCTGCAGTGCCGACAAATCTGACTTCTCCGATGACTATTTGGATAGTTTACGCAGGCGATTCAGCAGAGGGCAAACCTTTCAAAAGCGCCACCGCGCCGTCCTCTTGGACCGTCTATACTGGAAACCCTGCGAACAAGGTAGACAAGCAAAGCTGGTTACAGTGCATCTGCCCCTGTCTAGACCCCGCCTTACTAAGAACGCAATAGCCCGCTGAGCAGGAAATCCCAAGCGTTATCTCCAGACCGACGTAGATGTCGTATCCCTTCCAAATGAAGCCTTTCCATCGTTTCAAAGCGAATGATAAAGAGAGAGAAGGGAGGTAGGCGGTGGTGTTTAGGAGCATGCTTCCAGCATGAATTGGCATGCCGCCAAGCAATTAGCTAGCTCGGAGATACCGGTAGCTTGCCAAGGCACGGTATATCGGATCTTGATTGGTCAAAGCCAGCCGGAAAGAACGTCCGCCCGATGTGTCTGTCCCACTATGCCGTTTATACCACCGGAGCTCAGGCTGCGTGTGTTCTAGGAACGTCAAATTGCGCGACGTTCCAACCATACGACGACTCGTGAAAGAATGTGCCCAAACAGCCCGGACCCCATTGCTAGCGCGGTAGGTCTTTGTCAAATCTCATTTGCCCGGTAGACTGCCTCTTCTCTAGGCGGTTCAGCTCAACGCCACTCCTAAAGAGACCTTGGCACTCGGACAAATAGCTCTCAAGATCTACAGGTCCAGTCTACAGGTTCAGTAAATGCCTCAGGCATGCGAGGAATATTTATATCTATCGCTACGAGGGTGAACCGGGCCTTTTCATCTTCTGAAGATGAATCTTGTAACCCAAAAGTACTCCAGTGTTTGTCGTGGACGCGCAAAAGAAGACGCGACAAGAATAGCCCGAATCACCCCGACCCCTCTATTTGCGACCTACAAGTATCGGACATCATACTTTGCAGATCGCGATAATGATGAGTGCATCACGCCACTTCCCGCTTGCGGGGAGCATCACAATATACTCCAGGATCTCTTGAGGTGAGGAAATTTGCCTATCCTGGCCACATGTAGTACTATCGATCGCTTGGGCTTAGTATCTTGGGCTAGGAGTTTCAGTGTTCTCCCTCTATACCTTATACGTGTCTGTTCGGGGTTCGCTTATCCGAAAGCCAGCTGCAAGGGACAAAGATGTTAGACTGATTATCCGATGCTGTCTTGCGAACCGGTCTTGGCTTCAGCTCCGCGGGTAACCGAAGCAAAATTCCACTTGTAATGGCCCCTTTCTGATACAAGGGAATCTCCTGCAGGTACGCAGATCCACAACAAGAGGTGTTATATAGCCTTCATTTAGTACCCAAGGCTTTAGATATTCAAAAAGAATTGACAACAGACCACAATCTTTAAACCCTTCCCGCATATAATACCCAGCTTCTTTCAGCGTCAACGAAATGCCAAAACTATATCAGATTTCGGCTTTGTGCCTTCTAAGCGGCGTGATTGCCGTGCCAACTTCCCTGAGCAAACGTGCCGACAACCCCGATGAAGCAGTTGTCCTTGCTGAATGCGACAATGGAAAATCAGGCACAGAATTTGCTACCCAAGACCGCATGCACTACTTTTCGGACGACTACGCGCGGCGCAATGATGGCGCAAGCCAGGACACTGTCACTACGATTCACGATCCGGCCCGCCATGACGGCTTCTCGGGTCAGTACCACATCGGCTGGACCTCTGGGACTGAAGAAAACCCCGTTTCAGCTACATTTCCAGAAGACGGCCGCCAATTCAAAGCTTGGGGTCTAACGTCCGACGGCGAGCCTGAGGCCCCAATTTCAGGCACTGCGACCTTTGGTGGCGCCGAGTTCAAGTGCTACAAGCCAGGCTCGGACAACAAGCCCTGGACCACGCAAGACGGATATAGTTGTGCCGCAGCGTACGTGTGCACCCGTGCCGATCGATGGATCCGCCATACAAGTGTCAAATTTGATGACAAGATTGCACAAGTCGGTTCAAAGGAGGCGTCATGCTCTGGCTCGACGCCCGCCCCTCTCGACGCGAAGGAAGTGTTTTCCAAGTTCAAGGACATCGCAGACAAGAGCTGGAACGCAGAATCTGGAATAGATATCGGCGGGGGATGCAAGATGGTATTCCCAACGGTTAATGTTCCATCTGCAGAGGGAATGCCTGGGTACGACACCAATACTCCACAGAAGATGGCAGACATTTTTGTGGAACATGTTGGTGCGAAGATTGAGGAGACGCGCACACATAACGAACGTAATTGCTTTCTTGGGGGCTCTCAGTTCGGTGGTGGTTCCTACGACCATGTTATCCAAGAGGGGGTGGAATATCCGCATGGAGGCCGCTTCGAGATCACGACCGCGAAGCAGAGCGATCCAAAGAGTCTACAGGTACAAATGCAAGTTGACTTCCGCGTTGATTGCTCTTGCGAGAGTGACAGTGGGTTATTGAACACCATCCGCAACTCACTGGGTCTGGTGGGTTGGATTCATCCTGCGTTTGGTGTTGTAGGTGCTGCGATTGGATTGTATGATGGAGCGACCTGCTAATTGTCTGCATATGAATGGTGGCGATAATTATTTCCCCACTGCTGGCTATGACATGATGGTTCCAACCAGTGCCATCGCTTTGTTGTCCTTATATTTCAAAGTTTCATTAGAAAAACCCTATATACTTACCCTTCTTATACTCATATTGTACCATTATTTCTAGAGCAAGGCAACTCAGAACGTAATCTAGTTCTGCTTTTTCGGGATTTACAATGATCCCAAAAATGAGTGAGTGTCCGTGGCAATGAATAACTTGGACCACACCTCGGCGTCTATCATTTCAACACAAGGATTAAGAAGTGGTTAAACATAATTCACAGAGCGAAACGAACTGGTTGCGGATGCAGCATGGGGTTAAGAGACATCCGATGGTGGCTTCTTTTGAAACTTTGGGAGTTGTTCTGCCCGAGAGATGCAAGCTGCCAATTTACATCTGCACACAATCGACTGCGCATCTCGTTGTGCGAGACACTCAGTTTCAGCTTGATGTAAACTTGAGCCAAGCAAGCGAATAACTGTCCAACCAGTGTCAGAGTCTTCGGGCGCTGCTACACGTTCGCTTGCACATGCAGGTTCCTGTGGCTGCCTATAAATGCGGGTATTAAATGTGCCCAGCCGTGTTACCAAAAAAACATATGAGGCATCACACTTCATGCGATTTCAATCATTCAGAGATATACACGTTCTATCTCTCTAGCCTTCCACGAAACTTCTCTCTTCACAGATACCCACTCAACTAAAAGCCACCTTTGATCAGGATTATCAATTGCCACACCGACTGTCACCCAAAGCTACCTGAAAATCATGGACGTACTGTCACGTATCGCCAACACCGACGTATTGGTGATGCCCGACGTATCGCTGATAGATCGATCGGACAGTACACAGGTGACGCAGGGTAGGCATGATCTAAAGGAGACCCAAGAAAAACACTGTATTAGTAAAGTCAAAGATACAACAGGAATAAATGAAAAGTGTAAGCCAACCATCGGAGTCAATAATCAGACTAGGTAATAATCTTCTCCTAATTGCGGAGCTCTGTATGGCATTTATCTTTTGGACAAACAACTTTCCTGACACCATCTAGCATCTGGGTCACTCAAGATTTATCTAGCGGACAATTCAAGAACGTCTACTATAATGCATCGATATCGCAGAAAGCAGAAGATCCTCTCGGGTATGGAAAGTTGATCGTTAGCGCTCTTCGCACGCTTCAGTCGTACTACGACGGCTCAGAAACGTATGAGCACATCAGTTCAGATCGATATGGAAATAACCGCACGGTATATATATAAATATATTGGAAAGGTACGTTGACTCAGTGTTTGCTTCACCGAAGGGAAAGTTGGTTTTGCCATCACCCTCATTATTACTCAGGTGCAGCTAACATGCCTTGTAGCTAGGAGATTCCCAGTGCTGGTAAGCTGATTCGAACAGTGTGGAAGAGGATGAGATGGCAGCTGATAGCAACTTTCCGCCTGAGCCTGTCCATGACCAAATGCCACCTTACAGTCAAAACTGGTACAGGGTTTCCACCTACAATCACCTCCAACAGCAAGAGCTACTTTCGCCCAGCTTATTAAAGGCGCTGGAAAAATGCTTTACCGTGACGCGCTACAAGCGGCTCGTAATAAGGAGCTTAAGGAGCAGCTTGATGCTGTTACTAAGCAGAATCACGTAAAAGAAGCGGATCCAGCAAGGAGGTACCATGGAGTATAGTCCGACAGTAGACCAGGTGGCTGCAGGTCTATATACTGCTTCAAGATCGTCTAAGACGGCGCGTGGTGGTAGTGCCTCTAAAGGAGGTCCTTCAACTTAACGTCGCTGCCGCAATGGCGGAGGGTCCGGGCATAACGCAAGAACCTGCTAGGGGCTGAAGAGTCATCTTCGTCATTTTTTGAAGTAAATATAACCCTGGGTGGTTTGTTTTCAGATGGTATTGATAGTGATAGCGATGAATCAGAATCACAAGTTGGTGTTGCTTAGCAAAAGTGCGGCGCTCGGTGATCCAATACATTAATTAAGATGATGGTTTAGTTGGATGTTCAGCTGTGTCTAGATAGAACCGCACGGATACCTAGCGTCATACTAAACTAGGATAGACTACTATCACGATCAGTAGAATGGATTCGCGCTATGCCTTCCTAAGGTAAATCCGGGGCAGATACGCAGGACAGATTCGCACTGTTACGAACCGAAAGGCAGAAGAGTGGAAAGGGCGCTTATGAAGGTGCGAGGATGCAGTGACAGGGTTGCGACGAGACAAAGAGCCGCCAAGCCACTTAGATAGCAGTCACGTGACCTGCTCAGCTGCTCAGGAGCCCTGAGCAGCTGAGCAGACAAGTATATAGGAACTCGAGTGTGAGCTCTCACACTCGTGTTCAACCTGTTTATCAATCTATCGTTTGGATTACACTCAGGCCATATTGTTGACTCGTTACATCTCCTCCGATACTATCGTCTCGACAAAACCCCTTTACTTCCCTCAGTTGTCTTGCCCGAGAACCAACCCTAACCCTTTAGGACTAGCTACCCTTCTGGATTTAACACGCACCATACGTTTCTAGGAAGAATCGGGGGCAGAACCGTAAAGCATCATATACTAGGGCTAGTTAGCACGTAGAACTTTGTAGAAGTAATGATATTATTATGGCATACATCTTCGCCAACACGCTAAATGCCAATTAGCATTCTTATACAGGACGTTTAAGCTAGAGCATCCATTAGCGCCCTTAGACTCCTTCGAAAGTGAGAGCCCTACGCTAAATTAGGTAACTACCTCTACTTCTACTACTGAAAGCTGAGATGTATACAGCATAGAACAATTCATGACACTTTTACGCTTAAGAACTGGCCAGCCATCCCGCGGTAGCAGTAGCGCCGACGAAGGACGTCTTTGAAGTCCTTATGGTCAGCTTATACTCCTCGATCTTAGCAATTGCGGCAACCACGAGTTCCTCTACCGTCTCAGCATCTAGGTTCTGTCTCCAAAGACGAATAACCCCATTCACTTGGTTCTGATCTATGTCCACCGCCATCACAAGGCTCGTCTCATCACGTAGCTCCCATGATGCATGGCCACACACCTCCATCCCGGTGCCTTTCCAATGAAGACAACCAAGCCCGCCGCTGGCATCAAATCGTTGCTTGCTTGTGCTGATGTCGATTTGGTGGTGGCGTTGCGGGAACTCGATCTCAATGAAAGCTCGGGGGAGGGAATGGAAGCTGATGATGGCCACTTTTTTGCCTTCGTTCGCAGGAGACGTGATGTGGCACTTACTCCCCCAAGCGCCGAGTATGGCTTGTCGATTGACTTCGTAACGCGGTCTTGTGTCGCCCTGCACGCCCAAGATACGACGATGGCCGCCTATGGCAGTATAGTGTATCTCTAGCGTAGGCTGCTCCGAGTTGCGTCGCGGATCTGGGGTAGCGTCCTCGCGCGTGATAAAGTTTTCAAGCCAGGCGGGGGCCATATTGTGCTTGCGAGAGTTTGGAACCAGTAGTAAGACTTTTGAGCTATGGACGAGAAGAGAGTGGACGGAAAGATGGTCTAGCTTGCTCTTTATACATAATCCGGCCTTATCGGCCCGTTTTCGGGTTTTCTCTAAGCTGACCGCATTGAGAATCAGCCGTTGCGGCTGAGTTGTTTCACAAGACAGTGGTTGCCTAATTTGGTATAGATAGAGCCGGTTTTACTCTCAGTGCACATTTCTCCCTAAAGCCTAGTATGTGAAACCCCGTAGTGTCGGCCCCTGATATTTCCCAGTCAGGCGGTGGCACGTCCCGCCCCAAAATCGCGTGCATGCAACGCGAAGCGGCGCTGATTCTCTCTTATTGTAGTCTAGTGTGGTGCCATCCCCTGATTCACGTACTTTAGGTATAGCGTAGATCCCCGAAACCATTATATACCCCTAATAGTAGGATGCATAGTAAAGTCACCTTGGCTAACAAGCAAATTCTTGCTAGAAGGGTTCGGGTCTTCGTGACATTTTAGAAGGATATTTCCATTGGTGTTCGTCGCTACTGTTTGATGAGGATGCCATAAGCGCGTATATCCTAGCTTCTTCTAAATATTCTAGAAGCTTGTTCGCGTGAGCGAGAATGTCACGAGAGCAACGAGTAGAGACGTCTGCGGCCTAGTAGTAGGCTGCAGATGGATATTACTGCGTTCGGTATCTGCGTGTATGTACAAGACGTTGGATAAGGAGAGAAGGTCCTCTTCCGCTTAGCCAACGTGGATCTATCATCTCGCTTCGTCGCGTGCCCTTACCAAGGGTAGCTAGCGCCATGGTTCGACCTCAGTTAGTAGACGGGTCACCAGTATGCTGTTCTATTGGCTGGTCGTCAGCGCGCGATATCTCTGATATATACTACTGCCAGCAGTATATCCATGCTTGTCAGGTAGCCTGGGGTTACCGTGACACTTGTTCGCGTGAGCGAGAACACTAACTCCATGTCACGGTAACCTTAGAGGCTACCTGACAAGCATGGATATACTGCTGGCAGTAGTATATCTTAGAGATATCGCGCGCTGGCAGCCAGTCAACAGATTATTAGATGGGTGGCC
>NW_017253378.1:101974-107901 GCF_001642045.1 Paraphaeosphaeria sporulosa | reverse complement strand
TACTGCTGGCAGTAGTATATCTTAGAGATATCGCGCGCTGGCAGCCAGTCAATAGATTATTAGATGGGTGGCCCGTCTGCTAGCTAATTGGTCAAAGCATGGCACTAGCCACCCTTGGTGAGGGCGTGCGACGAAGCGAGAAGATAGATCTATACTGGATAGGGGAGAGGACCTTTTCTCCTTATCTAACGTCTTGTACCTACACGTAGATACCGAACGCAGTATATTAATCTAGCCTACCTAGGCCTTAGACATCTTGCTCGTTGCTCTCGTGACATTACGTTGGATCACACCAACCAACCAACATAACTAGTTCAGCAGACCCGACCCTGATGATGTAGGCGATGATGGAACAGATTAAGATGCTGTAGGAGACCTTTCAGCAAGCTCAGCAGGCTTAACAGGAAGCCTTCTAGTAGTCTCTCTAATAGATGCAGGATTAGCATTAAGCTAATATGGAGGCTCTACGCAAGGAGCTCACCGCGCCCAAGAAGTCTATTCGCTTTACTAATTCCCCTACGTTGACCCCAGCTGAGGAGTCGTTAGAGCCCTCTATAACGCCATCTGGCGATGGCTTGATAACTATGAAGACGGTACACCTGAGCGACCGACTACCTGACCCGCCCATGTTCACTGGTAAGAGGAAGGACCTACCTCTGTTCATTTCTCGATTGCGCATGAAGCTGGAGGGCAACACTAACTAATACCTGACTGAACGCGCCAAGTTAATATACGCGCATTCGCGACTTGACTATAACCCTGTAACGCTTGTAGATCCGCTGATAGGATCTGACATAGCTACTATAGAGAAGCTGATTGCCTTCCTCTACGCTACGTACGACGATCTAAATAGAACACTATCTACCTGGAGTAAGCTGGATAACCTTAAACAAGGAAAGCGCCCTTTCCTTAGCCACTTTACTGAATTTTGACGCCTTGTAGCAGATACTAATCTGAATGAGGAAGCGCAGATTAATGCCTTACGCCGCTCACTATCTGATGACCTCCGACGCGTAATGGTAGGAGCCAAAATCCCGTCTGACATCAACGAATACGCCAACCTAATCGACCCAGCTACTAAGGTGCCGCCTGAGTATCACGATCTGCTACATGTGTTCTCGCGGAAGGAAGTAGATAGACTGCCTAAGCATTGATCATACGATCTGAAGATCGAGCTTTAGGGTGGTAAGTAGCCTGGATTTGGACCGTTATACAGCATGTCTCAAGATGAACTAAAAGTACTAAGGAAGTACCTTACTAATCACCTCACTAAGGGCTTTATACGTGCTAGTAAGTCCCCTATAGCTTCGCCAGTTATCTTCGTAAAGAAGCCAGGTGGAGGACTATAATTCTATATGGACTATAGAGCGTTGAACGCACTAACTATTAAGAACTGATACCCTATTCCTCTACTTTAAGAAACACTAAGCCGCCTAAGCAAGGCTAAGTACTACACAAAGCTTGACATTATCGCCGCGTTTAATAAGCTGCGGGTAGCAAAGGGGGATGAATGGCTAATAGCCTTCTGTACGAGGTATGGGCTATTCGAATACCTAGTAATGCCCTTTGGACTGGCCAATGCCCCAAGTACATTCCAACACTATATAAATGATATACTACGACCATACCTAGATGTCTTCTGCACGGCGTATATCGACGACATCCTAATATATAGTGAATCACTATTAGAGTACCGACAGCACGTACGCCTAGTGCTAGGGGCTATGGAAGAAGCAGGCTTACAACTTAATATTAATAAGTGTGAGTTCCATCAAACTCAAGTCACATACCTTGGTTACGTGATTACCACGAAGGGTATTTAGGTAGATCCTAAGAAGGTGGAGGCGATACAAGACTAGGAATATCTAAGGAATGTGAAGGATGTGAGAGCCTTCCTAGGCTTTGCAAACTTCTATCGTTGATTTATACCAGATTTCTTAAGATTAGCTTCACCACTAGTGAACCTCACGAAGAAGGATTGAGTATTCCACTTTAGTAGCGCCTGCCAAGATGCATTCAATTAGCTGAAGGCTACCTTTGTAAGCGCTCCTGTGCTCCGCCACTTTGACCCAGAGCTACCCATTGTGGTAGAGGCTGACGCCTCTGACTACGTAATGGCTGGAGTACTATCCTAGAAAGACAAGGATGGAGAGCTGCGACCAGTCACCTACTACTCTAGGAGAATGAACCCCGCTGAAGGCAACTACGAGATATACGATAAGGAGCTGCTAGCGATCGTACGCTGTTTCGAACAATGGAGGCCTGAACTAGAAGGCGCTGCCTTTCCCATTAAGGTGCTTAGCGATTACAAGAACCTACAGTACTTTGCAACGACCAAGCAGCTGAGCCATAGACAAGCTCGCTGGTCAGAGTACTTGTCGCGATTTCAATTCACGATCACCTATCGCCCTGGCAAGCAAGGCGAGAAGCCAGACGCGCTCACGAGACGATCGCAGGACGTTTCAGCACAGGAAGGAGCACGGGCAGCTCGTAATCAGACGCTGTTGCGCCCCGAGCTATTCAAGCCTACCATAGATCTGCGGCTATTGATCACGGACAGGACGATCGCACAGATCATAGATGACGAATACCTGAACGACGAGCTGATCACCGAGACGCTACAGCTCCTACGAAGTGGAGCCCGCAAGTCAAAGAGAGTGACACTTAGCGAATGTGAGATTAGAAATGATCGCGTATACTATCGCGATCGTATGATGATACCTGATCATGACGAACTTAAGATCAAGCTTCTGCGCCACGTCCATGACTCACCTGTGGGCGGCCACCCGGGCAGAGGCAAGACGCTGGAGATCCTGCAGCGGGAATACTATTGGCCCAAGATGTTTGAGACGGTCAAGCGATATGTGGCCTGCTGCCATACCTGCCGCAAGGCAAAGTCGTCTAGAGATAAGTACCATAGTCTATTAAAGCCTCTGCCTATTGCGGAATGACGTTGGCAACACATCTCTATAGACTTTGTGATAGACCTACCAGAGTCTAAGGGATACACGAACATCATGGTAGTGGTTGACCGGTTGAGTAAGTATAGATATCTGATTCCTTGCAAGGAGATCACTGCGCCAGAGACAGCACGGCTTTTCCTACGATACGTGTGGGCCAACCAAGGACTACCCACTACGATAGTCTCTGACAGAGGTAGCCAGTTCGTCTCAGCATTCTGGACAGAGCTCTGCAGCCGATTGAAGATTACAGCACTGTTATCCTCAGCGTATCACCCAGAGACTGATAGACAAACAGAAAATGTAAACGCAGCAATGGAGCAGGTACTACGTGCGTATACGAGCTATGCGCAGGATGATTGGGTGGATTGGCTACCTATGGCACAGTTCGAAGCCAACAATACAGTGTTAGAGTCCACATAGGCGTCGCCCTTCCTAATCTGCTACGGCCAGAATCCCCGCATGGGGTTCGAGCCGCCCACTGCAGTGTCTAGGCCCTACAGATAGAGACTCGACGCAGCTGCTGCCGATCGCATGGTGGATAAGATGAAAGATATAGTAGATCTTATTCGCGAGGAACTAACCTGGACGCAAGCCTTGCACTAGGAGTATGCGAATCGTACACGATAACCAGCGCCTGCCTATTAGATAGGCGATCGTGTCTGGCTAGACGCATGAAACCTGAGGACACAACGACGCTCTAAGAAGCTTGACTGGAAGAATGTAGGCCTATATAAGATTAGTGTGGTGGTCTCCTCACATGCCTATAAACTAGAGCTGCCTGAATCAATGAGGATACACCCTATATTCCATGTGAATCTACTCCGGCCAGCGGAGCCAGACAACGCCTATCTGCCAGGATAGCAGGTAGAGCTACCCGAACTAGTAATAGTTAACGTAGAACTAGAGTATTATGTTGAGAGGATAGTTGACCTCCGTTTCAATCGACGCTGGAAACGACACGAATACCGGGTCAAGTGGACTGGATACGATGACCTAACCTGGGAGCCAGTAATCGACTTTGCTGACACCACCGCTGCAGAGGAGTACCATCAGAAGTACCCTAATAGAGAGGACCTAAATAGGCAGATTAGATAGCTGTCCGAAATGACATTAAACTAGACACCTACACAGATCCTCGCAAGCTTGGACTGTAAGAGAGGGAGGGACCTAATGTCATGGTAACCTTAGAGGCTACCTGACAAGCATGGATATACTGCTGGCAGTAGTATATCTTAGAGATATCGCGCGCTGGCAGCCAGTTAATAGATTATTAGATGGGTGGCCCGTCTGCTAGCTGATTGGTCAAAGCATGGCGCTAGCCACCCTTGGCGAGGGCGTGCGACGAAGCGAGAAGATAGATCTACGCTGGATAGGGGAGAGGACCTTTTCTCCTTATCCAACGTCTTGTACCTACACGTAGATACCAAACGCAGTATATTAATCTAGCCTACCTGGGCCTCAGACATCTTGCTCGTTGCTCTCGTGACATTACGTTGGATCACACCAACCAACCAACATAACTAGTTCAGTAGACCCGACCCTGATGATGCAGGCGATGATGGAACAGATTAAGATGCTGCAGGAGACCTTTCAGCAAGCTCAGCAGGCTCAACAGGAAGCCTTCCAGCAGTCTCTCCAACAGATGCAGGATCAGTATCAAGCTAATATAGAGGCTCTACGCAAGGAGCTCACCGCGCCCAAGAAGTCTATTCGCTTTACCAATTCCCCTACGTTAACCCCAGCTGAGGAGTCATCAGAGCCCTCTATGACGCCATCTAGCGATGGCTTGATAACTATGAAGACGGTGCACCTGAGCGACCAACTACCTAACCCGCCCATGTTCACCAGCAAGAGGAAGGACCTACCTCTATTCATTTCTCGATTGCGCATAAAGCTGGAGGGTAATGCTAACTAATACCCAACTAAACGCGCTAAGTTAATATACGCGCATTTACGACTTAACTATAACCCTATAATGCTTGTAGATCCGCTAATAGGATCTAACATAGCTACTATAGAGAAGCTAATCACCTTCCTCCACGCTACGTATGACAATCCAAATAGAATACTATCTACCTAGAGCAAGCTAGATAACCTTAAATAAGGAAAGTGCCCTTTCCTTAGCCACTTTACTAAATTTTAACGCCTTATAGCAGATACCAATCTAAATAAGGAAGCACAGATTAATGCCTTACGCCACTTACTATCTAATAACCTCTAACGTGCAATGGTAGGAGCCAAAATCCCATCTAATATTAACGAATACGCCAACCTAATCGCCTAATATAATAATAACCTCTAATACCTGCCTACCCGCCCAACCCACTAATTAAACTATACCTATAAGGTCACGACTCCAAGACAGCAGCTTAACCTAGATATAATGGAGATTGATATATTATCGCGCGCGACTCTATTAGAGTAGAAGAAGGATTAATACCAATAGAAAGGACTCTACTTCACATACAGCGCCCATGGACATATAGCTAGGGAGTGCCCTAAGAAGACATAGATATAGACTATAGATTAATAGGGCTCTCTAAGTCAACATACGCCGTCACCTAGATTAGACGTATTATTAGATACGAGCTCTCGCTCCTCATCTTAATCATGCTCGCGATAACGACGATCATCATAGGGAAAAGCCTAGTCCTAGAGATAAGTCACTTAATGGGACTACGCTAGATATAAGTCTCGATAGATCTATAGACTTATCTATTAGGTGGAACTTAGGAAATATAGATTAACATTCCCTATATAATCCAGTAAGGTAGCGCCAAATAATTAGTAACTACCTTAGTCGACACTAGAGCTACAAGATATGGTTTTATCCATTAAGACCTCATATATAACTTAAAACTACGTCTATAGCCACTACCCTATGTCATATAGCCCACTAGATTTAATAGATAATAACTTAAGAATAGATAGATTACGTATATAGCTAGTATACGTCTCCTTTAC
>NW_017253378.1:98285-100475 GCF_001642045.1 Paraphaeosphaeria sporulosa | reverse complement strand
CATTTAATTAGCTAAAGGCTACCTTTATAAGTGCTCCTGTGCTCCGCCACTTTGACCCAGAGCTACCCATTATAGTAGAGGCTGACGCCTCTAACTACGTAATGGCTGGAGTACTATCCTAGAAAGATAAGGATGGAGAGCTGCAACTAGTTACCTACTACTCTAGGAGAATGAACCCTGCTGAAGGCAACTACGAGATATATAATAAGGAGCTACTAGCGATTATACGCTATTTTAAATAATGGAGGCCTAAACTAGAAGGCGCTGCCTTTCCCATTAAGGTGCTTAGCAATTATAAGAACCTATAGTACTTTGCAACGACTAAATAGCTAAGCCATAGACAAGCTCGCTAGTTAGAGTACTTATTACGATTTCAATTCACAATCACCTATCGCCCTAGTAAGTAAGGCGAGAAGCCAGACGCACTCATGAGACGATCACAGGACGTTTTAGTATAGGAAGGAGTATGGGCAGCTCGTAATTAGACGCTATTGCGCCCTAAGCTATTTAAGCCTACCATAGATCTATGGCTATTAATCACGGACAGGACGATCGCACAGATCATAGATGATAAATACCTAAACGACGAGCTAATTACTAAGATGCTACAGCTCCTACGAAGTGGAGCCCGCAAGTTAAAGAGAGTGACACTTAGTAAATATAAGATTAGAAATGATTGCGTATACTATCGCGATCGTATAATAATACCTAATTATAATAAACTTAAGATTAAGCTTCTATGCCACGTCTATGACTCACCTATGGGCGGCCACCTAGGCAGAGGTAAGACGCTAGAGATCCTATAGCGGGAATACTATTGGCCCAAGATGTTTGAGATGGTTAAGTGATATGTGGCCTACTACCATACCTGCCATAAGGCAAAGTCGTCTAGAGATAAGTACTATGGTCTATTAAAGCCTCTACCTATTATAGAACAACGTTGGTAACACATCTCTATAGACTTTATAATAGACCTACTAAAGTCTAAGGGATACACGAACATTATGGTAGTAGTTAACTAGTTAAGTAAGTATAGATACCTAATTCCTTATAAGGAGATTACTACACTAGAGACAGTACAGCTTTTCCTATAATACGTGTGGGCCAACTAAGGACTACCCACTATAATAGTCTCTAATAGAGGTAGCCAGTTTATCTCAGCATTCTAGACAGAGCTCTATAGCCAATTAAAGATTATAGCACTATTATCCTTAGCATATCACCTAGAGACTAATGGACAAATAGAAAATGTAAATATAGTAATAGAGTAGGTACTACGTATATATATAAGCTATACGTAGAATGATTGGGTGGATTGGCTACCTATGGCATAGTTTGAAGCCAATAATATAGTGTTAGAGTCCATATAGGCGTCGCCCTTCCTAATCTACTACGGCCAGAATCCCTGCATGGGGTTTGAGCCGCCTACTATAGTGTCTAGGCCCTATAGATAGAGACTCGACGCAGCTACTACTAATCGTATAGTAGATAAGATGAAAGATATAGTAGATCTTATTCGCAAGGAACTAACCTAGACGTAAGCCTTATACTAGGAGTATATAAATTGTACACGACAACTAGCACCTACCTATTAGATAGGTGATTATGTCTGGCTAGACGTATAAAACCTAAGGACACAATAATGCTCTAAGAAGCTTAACTAGAAGAATATAGGCCTATATAAGATTAGCGCGGTAGTCTCCTTACATGCCTATAAACTAGAGCTACCTAAATTAATGAGGATATACCCTATATTCCATGTAAATCTACTCCGGCCAGTGGAGCCAGACAACGCCTATTTACTAGGATAGTAGGTAGAGCCACCTAAACCAGTAATAGTTAATGCAGAACTAGAGTATTATGTTAAGAGGATAGTTGACCTCCATTTTAATCAACGCCGGAAACGACACAAATACTGGGTTAAGTAGACTAGATATAATAACCTAACCTAGGAGCTAGTAATCGACTTTGCTGACACCGCCGCTACAGAGGAGTACTATTAGAAGTACCCTAATAGAGAGGACCCAAATAGGTAGATTAGATAGCCGTCCAAAATGATATTAAACTAGACACCTATATAGATCCTCGCAAGCTTGGACTGTAAGAGAGGGAGGGACCTAATGTTACGGTAACCTTAGAGGCTACCTGACAAGCATGGATATACTGCTGGCAGTAGTATATCTTAGAGAT
>NW_017253378.1:40956-98265 GCF_001642045.1 Paraphaeosphaeria sporulosa | reverse complement strand
AGGACCTTTTCTCCTTATCCAACGTCTTGTACCTACACGTAGATACCGAACGCAGTATATTGATCTAGCCTACCTGGGCCTCAGACATCTTGCTCGTTGCTCTCGTGACACTCCACACCCATCACGACTCGAGATTGAGGCACCATGGCGAATCAAGTAAGTTGCGACCTCAATTCGACCGTATTCCAGTGATATAATCAACGGAGCCTCTCCTCTATCGTTCACGGAGTTAATCAGAGATCCTTGCTCCACTAGGTATACGACCATATCGTAGTGTCCTTCCACGCAGGCTAAAGCCAACGCAGTATTCCCGTCGGAATTCTTTTTTCTTAGACATGTCTCAATCGAATCTAAGCCCTTCAAGCAAAGTGCAGCTTGTTTGATATCACCGTTGACACAGTGACATACAAACCACGCGTATTCTTCTTCGTTAAGCGCCAAGCGGTCTAGAGATATGGATAGATCCTCTTCACTAGTCTGGCCTTGTATTGCTCCTCTCGCTAATACTTCGAGAATCTCATTTGTGCTGGGGTCTTCTATATCTCCGATTGTCCGCCAAATACCAGCATCTCTATCCAATTGGAATCCCAGGTCTAACTCTTCGGCGACACTGCCTGCTTCAAATGGCCAGACTAGCTGGTACTCTTGTTGCAATTTGTCGCAATTTGTCGCAATGTGAAAGTCGGCGATTTGGATAACCTTCGGGGGCCCGGTTGGACCCATGGGTGTGGAGCTTTTGACAAGCAGGGAAGGGACAAATGACAAAAGCGTTTTTGTTGTTCCACTCAAGAAGTATAGCTGATGCTAGTGTTTTGCATCCCATTGTAGTCTATTGAGGAGTTTCGTGAGAGACGGACATAGCGACCCTAGCGATTTCTGGTGATAGAATAGTGTTGAGAACTCCGGCATGATGGGAAAGGACTGCTCTGAGACGAAAAGCCGCGCAATATGAGGCCTTGAATTGTTGAAGGTGAAGGTGGGGACTACGAAGATGGCTGCTCAGATGCGGGGGTCATTCTTGGCAGCTAAATGCAGCTTCTCCGCGAATCTCCATTAGACCGACCATGCTTGCACCATCTACGAACGCAGGAGAGTCTTCGCCCTGGATCTCATAACACAAAAACCAGCGTGTTGGTCACCGGTCTTAGATTTCCTTTGCACATGCCTGTTGAAGGAAGTTATTGAGCAGAACTGTGTTTCTAGTTTTGTTAGGCGAAGTTTTTTCTATACGTATGCTTTGGATCGAGTGCAAACTTTCCGTGCCTGCCGCACCTAGCTCAAGGGTTGAGGCAAGGCTGAGATTTGACATTCGGAGTTGCAGTGACGCTGAGCCGTAACGATGATAAAACAAGAAAGGTCAGCAAGTCTGAACAAGGGAAGACAGTTGGCTATGCGATTTCGCAGGGGCACTTTGGCTGTCCGAATACCCGGGGATACTCAACCCATGATGCGATACATCAAGCTTTAGGTGAGGAAATTCTTTCCTTCTTTTTTTTTTTTTTTTTTTTTTTTTTGTTTTTCTTCTTCTTCCTTCCCTACCTCCTCTACTGGTTTGTTTAGGTTTTCCCCCTTTCGCTTACCTTTTAGCTTATCGTAGTTCGTAGTAGCCTTTTTTTCAAAGCAGTACAAGTCGCTACAGGCATCTCTGCGGTAGGTGTCCATGGCGCTGCTCCGAATGTTCCATTGTCGAGTGCAGTATGAGAAGTTAACGCCGTGTCTGCATCTGAACGCGTGCCCAGGCAGGTCTAGGGTAGCCGCAAAAAGACGTCATGGTCACTCCCCCACAGCAGCTGCCCCTCCATCGTAGGGGCGGCAAAGATGCGCATGCATGCTTCGCGTGTCCGTGAATACTCCCCTGATCGCACTTCTTCTGCTACAATGCCCGGCCTGGTTTGCAAGCTGCTCATCTTTGCTGCTGTAGACGGGCGCTGGTGTTGCAGCCCACCCCGTCGCGCAACTACCCGCTGAAAACATAGTAGGCCATCAAGATTGACTATAAGGGCAATGTCGGACCACTACTCAAGGACCGCCGCCAGGAGGAAATGGCTCCGGGCACGCTGGAGGTGCACGGCATCATAGGTAGGGGATGCAGCGCTCTTGTAAACAGAAATGGCTGACGCGATAGGCCTGCTCAAAATCGCGACTTCATATTTCCTTATTTCGATATGCGACTGCGAGCAGGTGGCGCAGATACGCAGCAAGCCTAGCTATAAGATCACTAACGTCGCGCTCATCCCGCTCTCCTCGCAGGCCGACGCTGACAAGGCCATCACATCTGCCCGTGACCACGTATAACGTCATAGGGAAGCATAGGGCCTAGGTGTGGACAAGTATGACAGAGAGAGCGATGAGGATGATGCACTAAGTGTGACTAACTCACTTAAGGAAGAGCCGCTCACACCACCCACTAAAGTTAAGGACTCTGTTACTGGCTAGCACAGGCCAGCCTTTGAGCGCATTAGTGTTACTAAGGACGCAATATAGTGTAAACGCGTCTATAGCCACTTCGTAGGCGAAGTAGTTCTCAAAGAAGGTCTAGAAGACTGATAAGAGACGGCGTAGGGTATAAGCTCCACCAAAGACCTGCGCAAGGCCATGTTCAAGAACGTTAAGTTAATACCCAAGGACTATGGAGGGCAAGTGAGCCCGTCTAAGCCTAACGCTCTACCTGTAGGAGATGAGGATATGCCAGAGCCTGTAAGCCCTAAAGAGATACTAAAAACGCTTACTAGAGATAAAGATAGCACTACTATCGCCTTACTACCTAAGATTCTGCGTACCACCAAGATGCATTTTGCATCTAAAAACTTTTTCTACTCGTACGATTCCGACCTTTCACATGCAGTTGGGAAGCAGCAATTTAGTACACTTCATCTGACATGCGAGCATAGCTACCGTCAGCGCACCAACGCACTGATCTTTGCTCATCGTTTTCTCAAGGCAAGGAACACCGAGTTAAAGCTGTAGCCTCGGTGCCATTCACGTTCCAGTATGGCAGTGAAACAAGGTCGGTGCGAGTCGTAACGCTCGCACGAGTTGCCAATTCGCTCCGGTCGTCGTACGGCTATCCCAGAAAGCACAATATTCCAATAACACTGAGTTGCACAAAGAAGCTCGTGGAACATATGCCAACAAACCCTTGCTGCAGACTATACTCCGACGTGACTCATCTATTACATCACGTGCGTGTGGTAGCGAATCCTCTTGCTGGACCTTAGGGCACCCATCGAATTCCGACCTGTACGCAGGTCGGATCGAGCATGTTCAAGCCGACTCCATTGATCTTGATCTTCATACATTATTGCCGCCTTGCCTACATGGAAATCTTGGTTTTGGTTGCCAAGATACACATGGCAAGATGTTACTGTACACCAATCGTAATGCTACGTGGCACCCCAACATGTTCAGACTCGAGTCAGCACAACCTCGTGTGCAAAATTGCAGGCCATGGATTACCTTCTCCTTCTACACTTACTTCCGATATGTTTCCCGGTCCGCTTCGTATCTACGATAACGCGCTCTCTTTGCTTTGAGGGACCAAGCCATCCATTCAAAATGTAAGAGCAAATCCGAATCGTCACTATCGGTATCGCCGGTAGGTGGCGATGGAGCCGTTCGTCAGCGAGGTCAGCCCAGAAGGTGGATCTACTCGAAGACCTAGAGACCTTCCAAGCACGAGGGCTGTCACACACAAAGACAGCACAGAGTGGGATGCAGAACGCCATAGCTACTGGGCGCATGCACGTAGTCAAAAGACTACGCTCGATGCCAACCGTTACAGACATTGGCTAGGCGGTAAATCAACCCTTACTTATAGCGTGCTCCCTTACAACACCTTCCTAGGGAGGCTCGCAGCTACGAGAATTCCAAGCTACAACGTTCATAAGAAATGTCACTACTGTAAGAATGACATCTTCTAAATAAAGTAGTGGTTAAATGCACCGACTATGCGCTTCAATTACACTAGAGATAAGTAAACCCTGCAGAAGCTCGCGTAGGTAGCGTTTTGGTGAGACGATGCACAGACCATCTCGAAAGCGAAGCGTCGCCAACCAGCGACCGAGAAACTGGAATGGGGGCAGAGTGGATTTGCGATTAATGTTTTAGGACAAAGATGTTAATGATTGGGAGCTATACCTGTTTATAACGGGGAGCGGTCCTCTTGTGACTCAATTCGGCCTGCCTTCCAATCTGTCCGACATATCCTGGTGAATCAGTCTACCTGGGCACTTGGGTAATACCATGACGCCTATGTAGCTATACATGTATCTCAATACAACTATATGTTGTAACCAGGACTTGACTTACCTCGATAGCCATTAACTTTCACTGCAATGTCCGGCTTTGCACCCCTCACACAACGCCCGGTGATGCGGCTTCACATTCTTTCTCCTATACTCTGGCGCCTCCATCTCCACGCCGTGCCACTTTTTCAAACGGTACGCTATCCTTTCAGCGTATGAGTCGTCCAGCCAGGGTTGACTAAGACTGTTGCACTGCTGGCACCGCTGGTGGTATACTCTAGCGTTGTATCGACCACCCGAGTACAATCTGATCGTGGTCGCAATCTTCTTGCTGGACCATCCAGAAGCTGTGCATGCTTCGTTTCGGCAAGAAAACCGGCCCATGATGTTGGTGTCGTAGTCTTTCAGGCATTGAGACGTTGAATCGTTTGGATAGAAAGACAGATGTAGCTCGTCTTCTGCGAGTAGCCGCGACACGTCGCCGTGAAGTTGCGGATGCATCGACCATTTCGGAACTTGTTTGCTTTTCTTGGGCGGCATGTTGATATCTTGTGAGTCGGGTAGTTGAAATTCCCGGTCAGGATTGTGCCGTGTTACAAGGGGTTTCCACGTACCTGACCGTAGGTTCAGACCTTGCGGGTATTCAGTGATTCGAGCGTGAGGGATGGCGGTACCAAAGGGGTTGGGTGAATATCCTACACTCTACGATAATACAATGCAACAAATATCAAGAGAAGACTAATAGTTCGTATAAAGACGAGTGGCTTCAATTTAGATATGAAAGTAAGCTTTCGAAGTTGACTACGAAGAATAGGAACTGTTCAGAGAATGTCCTCAACTAAATACCAGTCGTCCCATCCCTCACTGTCTTCCGATCCCTCGTCGAGGTCCCGCCAAGTCCTCGAGGTCCCGGGACCCAGCTGGGTCCCTAGGGGTCTCGTTTTATGCCGGGTCTCGTCACGTGAACCTGAGGTCCCGCCAAGTCCTCGC
Organism: Paraphaeosphaeria sporulosa; assembly: GCF_001642045.1. Taxonomy (NCBI): domain Eukaryota; kingdom Fungi; phylum Ascomycota; class Dothideomycetes; order Pleosporales; family Didymosphaeriaceae; genus Paraphaeosphaeria; species Paraphaeosphaeria sporulosa. The sequence goes on along the minus strand of NW_017253378.1, from coordinate 93,031 downwards.
CTCTGCGGGGTCTCGTCACGCGATGTCGGTGTTCGCTCGTTCCGAGCGGCGTCGCGTCGCTGTCGTTGGCTCTTTGTCCTTTACCAGCCATATTCATTGTTGCGCCATCCATTGCCGATTCTCTGTCGTGCTTCTTTGTGATCGTAACATGCCGCTAGCAGCAATGACGGCCGTTTATGAGAGCTCCATGCAATGTTGCCCATCCCATACCGCACAATTATACCCACATCCGTGTAAAACCGTGCGGCGATGCGATATTCAGTGTATGGGACGGGACACTAGTCACATGGACCGCAGACCGAGTGCGTCGTTACATCTGGATGTGGGACAACGAGAGAGTTTGCAGGATGCCGATGACGCACTCTTAGATGTGGGGGGTCAAGATTGTGTTGCTGGTCGGCATGCCATATAATTGACTGCGACTGCAAGAACCTGCATGGGACCACTAATCTTCCGAGGGTGCATTTTTTACACCAAATTCCAACCATTGGGTGGGAACAGGCTTATCAAACCGGTCGCTGCGAACGCAGAGGGCACCTCATATTACGAAGTGAGTGTATCATTTACTAGGGTAAATGCAAGGCGAAATAAATAACGATAAAAGGAATGACAACATCTCGCAACCCCTGTCTCTAAAGAATGTGGGTGGTGTTGAAAAGACGGTTACCCGTGTCAGTCGTGCCGCTACCGGTAAACTTTGTGCTCGAAATCCGAAGCGCCACGAGACTGACGTTCCCACACGTTTCCAGTGCCTGGTATACCTTACTCCTCGAAGAAACACATTTCCCTTGGATAACCCCAGTCACTACCACAATATGAATATATTTGCTAACATTGCGAACGTGCTGTACAAACTGGATGACCGTCTTTCCGCTGTTTACGACGGAGTCGACCAATAAAATCTGGCTTTGGCCTTGAATATGGTGGGGTGCAAGGTCGCTGGGGGACTTGGCGTGCACGTACATCGCCAGCGAGAAAGCCTCGCTGACGCCAGAGGCCATGGGTTCACCAGCTCGCATGATTGCCACAATTGTCGTCTTCTGTTCATCCATGAGCCGGGATCCGGTGGCTCCGTGCCCTAGGACGTGCGAGATCGGACAGTCCTCCACTCCGATTATGTGAGTCAAGTACTCCTGAGAGAGATACCAGCCCGCCTGACGATGAGCTCTCCTTAACGCAGGCCCAGCAACAGCTGCATCGCGCATCAGGGTTGCAATGGCTTTGGCCGCGTTCTTGTTTGTTGCATGATAGAATGCAAGCTTTGCGGAGCGATCATGGCGGCGAAGCAGGTCAGTGAGGAACTCTATGTTGTTCAAGTCGATCATCGGCAGCATAGATGTGTCCAGCCGCGATGAAGCAGTACGAGGCAAATTGACTTGGCGTGCGCTCAATTGGCCCTTGCCTATCATATCAGAGAGGACCGTATCCATCGATCTGCTTCTGGTGATCTCATCGCCAACTACAACAATTGCTTCGTCCGCTGCCATCAACATGGGAATATCGAGTGGACTATCGCCGAATGCCCAAACATATGCGTGGTGTAGCGTCTGCAAACGGTTCACAACGGCAGCCTTGGTTTTTGCTGTCACAACAAAACCGTCTGAAAGTCTTCCGCCCGCGATGATCGGTATGCCTTGGGACAAGCCTTCTTTCCCGAGAACTTTCTCCCAGACTCGGTGAAGGCCGCAACTTACGACGACGGCACCGAGGTGCTCTTGCTCCGCTACCAGCCGCAGCAAGCGCTTGAATTCCAGATGGACTTCTACGTCGGAAGCTACCTGTTGACAGATGGCATCGTAAGTATGCTCGTCGACAGCGTCCTCATATAGAAGCATAGCCTGTCGAAAACTTTTGTAAGAGTACCCCATTGGGCCACCAAACAATGACTTTAGTGGAGCACTTATGGGCATTGATCCGGTTTCCGATAGTTTCTGCCAAAACAAAGGCCCGGTGTCCTGCGCAGTCAGTGTTTTGTCGCCGTCTAGTACCAGGATCGTACTAGGTGGGCTTCTGTAGGACGCCATAGCCGCATCCAATCTGGTCTGAGCTTGGATCTCATTGTGATTTTCGGTATGAACTCTGAAGTCTCGGATGAGCTCCAATGCTCTCTTCTTTACACTGGCATCTGATGTCAGAGCTGAGAACAAGATGCCATGCTGGCGACATAACGATTGCAGCTGAGCCTTTTCGGCTTGCTGCCATTTCAGTAGATGGGAGACTGAAGTATCGGGGCGTGGTTTCGAAGCATCGTTCCGGCGGCGTTGCTCGATGGTCTCGACGGGAATATCGAGATAAAGGATGTGCGTATAGGCGGCCAGATCGCTCCGTGTACAGACTTTGTGCCCGGTTTCATCTTCTTCCGGCCAGAGCATGAAGTGACCAGTGACTACAGTCGTTTTTCCATCGCCATTGCTCCGAATTCTGATGGTGTCGATAGCTTGTTCACGCCACTGCGTCTTTTCTAGTTCACCCATCTGCTGAAAGGCTTTGAGGCCTCCAGGTACGAGATTGGCTATCGCCTCCGAACCTTCATAGAAATGGAATGAAGTTTCCCTCAAGTCCTGCTTTAAATGGTCCATGAGAAAAGTTTTTCCAGAGCCCGAGATCCCATATATGCCGACGATAATTGGTCTTTCGACTGAATTGAGCTCGTCGGTACCCTGAGATTGCTTCGATTCATGACTAGCCTCATGGCTTTGTTGGAGATTTGAGAGTTCTTGCTCGTGGACAGACATTAGAGCGAGTTTGAAAGTGTCTCAAGAATTTTACAAAGTGACAGTCAAGTGCCTTCGATCTGAGAACAGGATCAAATTGAGTCGATGGAGAACAGCTGTGCAATGCCCCAGCTTGTAGATATAGATCGTGCGGGTTGCCTTTTGGCACGTGACATGTAATTGATTGGTGGCTTGTTATCATCCAGGTGGGCCAATACGAATTGCTGTTTTGCCCTAAGAACCCCAAATTCGAGAGTAGCTCTCGAGTATTCGCATAGAGAAGTCTCTTTCCGCCGTGCAACCGACCGTGATAGTCTATGCAGGCCAATCTAAGGGAGAAGAGGCCAGAATCGTCGGAGCCTCTTGGCGGCGAGTTTGAAAGATACCGGGTCGATATCGTGACGCAACGCTACTTCGAGGAGCTTATGGTCCCTGTCAGGATTGATGACCTCGCGAATTGATTCGCGACACGGTGCGTGACACATGCCGCCCGCCACACGATAGAATTTCCAGCGCAAGGTATACTTAGCTACCATATACATATATGCAGGAATATGGCGCGAGAGCGCGGGGAGTTGGCGCGTCGGAACCCCATCATACAGAGCACGACTGATGGAAAAGAGAACGTCGGATGTCTCACTGACTTTGCCCCAATGTGTTGTCGCTGAACGGCGTTCGTATAGCTCCTCTCGAAGCCGATCTCGATACCAACGAGGAGGTGACTGGCGAGGGAGACCCAGCATCCTGTGCCACCGGCGCAAGAGCAAGGTTGATAAGCGGCCTTTTGACGCGAACATATTAATTGCAGGAGTCTGTAGGTCGGAATATTGGACTATTCCGCTGGGTGCGATTATGTAGAGAGCGACGTAATGGTGGCACGAGTGAAACCCGTTGCGAAGTCCTAGATGTGATCCAAGTATTTTCACCCAATTTTTAGGGGAAGGAAATAAAGGCGACCAGGACAAAGAGAGAAATGGACCTTTTCATTTGCCACGCTGCAGTGTAGAAAGCACGGACGGTGACTGCAAATCCCTTCAAGTCCTCTTAGGATCTGTGTGATTATGATGTTATGTGGTATCAAATGCTGAGACCGCCGCGGCTAGGTTTGAGTTCCGATAACCCCGCACGAAGGATATCTGTGAAACCCGAGATTCCATCTCCGGTTTTTTATTTCCAATACCGTTTTATTTGCTCATATGAGGAAGGTTCTCTTTTCCTGAAGGAAGGAACCTCCCCTAGACGGAAATGATCATCCTCCTTTCTCCATTCCATCATAGGAAACCTTCCCCGATTGCGACATGTGCCTCAACCGGGTGATGACCAGGTCATATGATCGTGTTCAGGACAGCTCAGCCTTAACCCTTCATTTCACGTGCACCCGTGACATTTCGCGCGATTTTCTGTGTCGGCGGTCGCGTTAACACATCTTGTCACTGAATCGAATATATGTTGCAACTATTTGTCGGAATATAATCATACGAGTTTTGCCACTGGAAATCAGGCTGCGATATTGGGCCATCGCTATTGGAGCGGTTGAAACTTGACCCTCGCTTCCGCTTCTGCGCAGGGTCTCTTTTACATTTTCCGGAGACGCGAGTAGAACAATCAGTCAATCTCCATTTTTGGCAAGTTACTCTGCGTGGAGCGGAAAATTCTCGCATATCATCATGGGTTGCAATATGTTACCAGTTGTGACCTAGATTTGCTTCATGTGACTATGGTCCAGATATGACGAAAGACTATGTATGGACACGGACAGAAGGGATACCTCAACAAATTATTCAAGATTGCACGCTCCCAGATAATGCAAGTCGGAAGGTCCTTCAACTGATAGTAGGCAGCAATCGAATCATCTCGAGCAGAATGATCAGCGAGGAAAACTCGATGCACGTTGCTTGATCAGGCATCAGACTTTTGATGGTCCTGTCAGCACTCAGGGTACTGTGGTCGAGAATGGTTTTTGATTCGCTTCGGTATTCAAGGACATCCACGAGTGGGCCGATCTTGTGCGTGACGATGTGGGACCCGACCAGATCTTGTGAATATGGACAGGTTCAAATCTTGCCAAATGAATATGGCAGAGGTGAACTTGCAGCCTGGAAGGCCCCATCCTGTGCCTTATAAAAAGTCATCGAAGAAGTTATCCACGATAACATTTGGAAAATATACACAGATTCTTGCTTTCCCAACACGCAATATGGAGATCAAAACTGTTCAAGCGCAGATTGGATACCAATTTGCTCTCCCTGACCGTCTCCGTGTGGCTCTTACAGCAGCCCATCGGAGCGATATAGATGGAACCTCGGATGATGGTAACAGGGGACTAGCCAAGCTGGGAATGTGTGCGGTGGACATGATTGAGACATATCGGACTATCGTTATGAAGAATGGAACTAGCAGTAGGCTTAGACCCTTGACGTTCAGGTTCCTCGGCTAAGAGTCACAGAGGACGCCAACATCCAAAATCACTGGTTCAAAAACAAACGGAAACGAGCCAGTGTTTGCTGCACGTTGGGGATAGATCAGCAACTAACCCAGAGTGTTCGACAGAGGGATCAAGCGCCTTCCACTGATGTTCTAGCAACCGCACTAAGCGCTATACTTGGTGCCATCTGGTTGGATCTCCAAACCCAGAATGGAGGCTTTCCGACCATTGTTGAGCAAACTTATGCCATATTATGCAAACTGGAGCTCGTTCTAACTCAAGTGGAAAACACTAGTACTCCCTTGACATCTTTCTCAACGGATGCCCAGTTGAATGCCCCACTCTCACACCATTTTCAGCAGGTGCAGGATGGTGGTGATATCGAATCGCATTATATAGCTCTTAGCAGCGGGATGTGGAGCCAGTACAGCGACGATCTGGCGCATGACCAGGCTCAGCCGTATGACACTGTTTTCATCAATAATAGTTCAAGTGAGACTAACAATTTAGAATAGCGGGAGATTTGCTCACACAACTACAGACTTCGCTCAAGACCTCAGTAACTTTGATTTCGGAACAGACGCCACTGAAAACATATGGGACTGCTTCGACCTCCCAGGCATGTATGAGATCGCTGGCGACCCAAATATCATGACTTCATTGGGAGAAAAAGATGTGACGGCTGCGAAACGAGGCTCTATCGACGTGGAGTACGGTATTCAACCGGTCGCAAAGATGAGAAAAACCCAAAAGAAGGCCCGCAGTCACCAACATGATGGGCGTGATGAGTCCACACTACATCAACGTCTTCTTGAAGAGGAATTAGAAAAGTCAAATGCGCTCTCGTCTCAGATTCGAAGTGGCTCGGAAGTACTTCTAGACCATCCTGGAATCAGCGCTGTTGAACCAAACAGCCCTCATCTTCCTAGATTGCGCTTATTCTATTTAACAATTGGCAGTTCTCAAACCCTTCTGAATTTCAGAGCCATGCTCCACACGGCTCGAAACCTGTCGCACATCTTTTCCTACATTGTTACAGCTACTCTGCGACCCCGGGAAATATACGCCGAGATCTGTCGACTTGGCAATCAAGAAGCTCTATGCGTCTTGCTGCGACGATACCACGTTATACAGTTGTTCAAGACAGTACAAGATAGTCTCTTCCGGGAACATGGGCTGATTGTCCAGACCCCATCAACACACATCACAGGTCAACGGGCCATGCCTGGTAATCCAGTGAACAGGGCTCAAGCGAACTTGACAGAAGAAGTTTTAGGGATGATATTGCCGGGGCCGGCAAATGGAACTCCGCAATATCAGAAGACTCGCAGACATGTGTCGCAGCTGCGACGGCTCGCCAATATACTAACCATGTGGACCGACCGTTACGGCTTTGGGGTCCTCGCACTACTGCCGTCAGGGTCGAACGAATCTGAATTCAACTTCAATGATTTCACGTAGGCACCAAGCGCGCTTTCTCACCAATTTAGTTATATTGACAAATACAGGCTGCTAAGCATGACCGAGAAAAGACTTAAAGCCTTTTCGGAACTTCTTGGACAGCACCAAGGTCCATATTTAACGGACCTTAGCAGAGCTATGGAACCTTCCCTCATGGCGCTAGTCGATGGGAGACTGTCGATGTCGGACCCCTTTCCCATCGAAGTCATAGACAGTCAAAGTTTGGAACGTCTTCCGAAGGGCTGCATTATCGAGTACTTATCACAGAAAGAGCAGTAATGCATGTATATATCGCACACCGACATCGCGCCGGCTGTTGCAGAGGGTATGTACTACTGCTGTGGTGGCCAGGACAACCTGGGGGAGATTTGCCAACATTAGCCCTGGGACACTATGAAGGGCGATACCGGTTTCAGGGGTATCGTTAACGTTGGGAAGTAGGGAGATGAAAGCAAGCGCGCTCCTACTGGTGTTTACTTGGGCAGAGCTGAGTCCGTGGCTAGGCTGGGAAGTTCTTCTGGGACATGTTGAGCTCCTTGCTCAAATAATGGATCATCGGGTGTTTTACCTGGGATGGTATCGGTATGGTGGACCAAATCTTGAATGAGGTGACGATCAAGATGTGTTGTTAAGGGGGTTTCTTTCTGGCAAGGTGATAGTAATAGACAGAGGTTTTCAGGATAGAAATTGAAATAGGATCATTGCGCGTGGAACCTCTTGGTTCTAATATGTTGACGAAGTGACGGCTTTGACCTGATATGATAGGGTATGGCATTGCATGGCAAGCTCATGAGCTTCCCAATCGATGGAACAGAGCTGTGAAGAGTGCGAGATTAACAACGAATTTTTCACGGTCATCATTAGCGACATCAACCAATCGTAGAAGTGACACCTGTTCCCCCGGAACGAGCACGTGTATGCCCATCCATCAGCACTATAATCGTTTACGTGACATACCTAACCCCAATCGACACCGCCCTCTGCGCATCATCATCTAGCATCCAACATCCCCAACATCCGTCTCTCTCCTTACGCTCTCAGCGAGGATAACTGTGATCAAGGGGCAACTGCTGCTCCATCAGCACTGGAACCCGTCTAGCGGTTCTCCAAGCTCTGCGATCAAAGCTTAGCGCGATAGCCGACAATGCCGCAATACAATAGCGACTGCAGAACCGTACAAGCCCACGCCTGTCGCTGCCTCTGATCGCATGGTGTTTCCGCGGATGCGCATCGACCTTCTGCAACCTCGTCGAATGCTGCTTGCAGATGAGCACGCCGTTCCGGGGTACCAGAGTTCCTCGTCGAAGTTCTCGAAGGACAGCGCTGTCACGGATGGCGTACATTGGCTGGCTGCCGGTGAGGTTGCTGTGCTGGCGGGCCGTGCATCCCAGCAGAGCTCCATGACGTTAAACCCTGAACCCCCAGGACTGTTGAACCCTAAGTGCTCCATGAACACTGCAAAATACACCGATGAGCTGTTGCGGTCCTCCAGATAATTCTTTGCATGGGCAAGCCTGCGCGAAATGTGACCCTTCAAAACATAATCCGGGGTCAGGGTTACGCCAACCGGCACCCTCCCTCGTCCAAAACGGGGGCGAAATCGACCACGCGAAACCACTTCCTTCACCAAACGCTACTCAGTTATTCCAGCCATAGCGGTTAGGTAAGTGCTCATACTCAGCGATAATGGCACTGCGCCGCGGCTCGAAGATATGTTTTAATCGTAAGCGGGCTTGCAACCATGTAAGTAGGAGCGCAGTTCTGCACAGGACACAGAAAAGATAACCGTTTCTAAATATATTGAATTTCTGGCTCGGTGCTAGAGACGCCGATAGTAGGTCTATCACACGAGAACTACTTCGCAAGTAAAGAGGAAGCAGAAGGAAATCAGTTCAGCTATACGCTAGGCGGTTCTGACACTTGGAGAGACTCCTAAGCGTTAATGTCCAATATAGTCGCGTTCTTGGCTAGCTTATTAGGAACACGAATATATATAATTCAACTTACCACTTGGATCAAAGAGTTCTGAAGCATCAATGCCTTTACGCAGTAATCCATGAGATAATTTACTTCAATCAGGGAGATAAAATTCGCGCAGAGGATCTGCGCTAGACTTAAATGAGGTGGGTTCGAGCTCTTTCGCGAGCTTAGGAATCGCGCCTAAATCTGATCCGTATTTATGTCCCGTTTTCGCCTGAATGAGACGTATCGGGTGAGAAACGCAGCAGCCCCAGTGAGATAGGCCCATGAGAGCCGTCAATCTCGAGCAAGTGTGCGCTCAGATTGGGAACGGCTCCTAATCCTGATTCTGATCAAATGATAGCCAATATCGAGGAAGTAGTAAGATCCATCACTGCGTGCAGAAAAGCCCGGCCGACCAACTGACTAGGAAAGATGTCGCACTCTTCTTCTATTCTAGCGGACTGGTTGATCAGTTCCGACACACCGTGGTTTTCCCCACTTAGTGATGGATGTTATGGTCGATTGCCAGATTTTTGGGTGAAGGCGTCGCAGCCATTTGGGATGCAACTAGCCTGTAAACCGATGGTAAGGATACAAGGTACGGCGCTGTTATTCCAGTAGTGTCATCTAGACACAGTAGGAATGAAGCACACCTACCCTTCTACTATTCACTAGAACATAGATACCCGCAGTGGAAGCTTGCGTAGCGTTTGATGAAGCGAGGTCCGGACTAGCTCAAGAGCGGAGCGGAACCAATCAGCGACTAGAAATTGGAACGAGGGCAGAGTGTCTATACGACTGTAGCTCTACGGTCCTAACGACACTCAGGGCTGGGTGTCGATGTTGCCCTGGGTTAGGATTGGGATTGCGACTCTTGTAGGGAGGCCGATATCGGGGGCTTTACTGAAGGCTGGTGGAGGCTACACCACGCCAATCTGCTGGAATGCCGCTCTAATGGTCGTTGCAATTGGGTTAATGGTTGCGTCGAGAGTGTGGAAGCATGGCTGGGCATGAAAACCTGTATGTTGATGAGTTACAGTTATGACACGAGTCGAAACAAAAGCTTCACGACAGCAGGTGGATCCATCAAACCCATGGTTCAAGTTCATTCTTTAGCACAATAAGCTGCTACTGTACATTCCTTCTCTTTGTTCGCTGGAAATTATGTTGGGATCACTGACACAGATTGACTCGATTCTAAATATGGCGCGGAATGGCGGCAGCCCGTTGCGGGGCTTGCTGGCTACCGGTATAGTGTTCGTCAGGTGTTACGCGAATCCAGACGGCACGCGCAAGGGCAGATTAGCAGGATAAAACACGATCAGAAGGGGTTGAATGATGGTAGGTAATGCTCTATTTTCAGCGCACCTATCTCTAGCTTTATGCTATTTGCTCGTTGCACGAAGCTCAAACTTTGGCTGCAGTGGTCCATGATTACCAATAGACCTGGACGTAAGGTGCAGTACCACGGCACGGAAGACAAGAATTACACCGGTCTCTGTGATTACCAATCAGACCCATTTCACGGAGTGCAAGCTTGATCGGGTCATTGGTTAATTAATAGCGCCCGTGCACTCCGACATCAAGATCCGATCCGGGCACGCGGCTGCTGATGGAAGAGACGCTGAGGCTCACGGCTGTCGGAATGACACAGGTGGGCTCTTCGATTGGCCCCATGAACCTGTTTTTCATAGTGTCCGTATCTCACATATGATTTCTACAGCTTGCACGACATGTCCATATCCATCGGACTACCTCTTCTGACCACATCAGCAGGTCTTTATGACCAATACGGTTGGAAGGATTCGTATGGTATTTGGAGCCGTGCAACTTGACGCCACAGTAATGCTTGTTAGTGGAAATTAACCACTCAAATTGGATGGCATGCAATGTGTCAAAACAACCTATTACTACGCCGTTTAGCATCTTATCGTAGCCGACATTCCGCGACTGGTATGGACCCTCTGCATCACCGGCTTACAAATGAGGGGTGATAATGCAGTTATTATAGGGCTTATAACAACTCCACTCTATCACAGTCGTCAAGAGCAGTACAATTACTTTATTCAACATGTTCCACAAATAAATGTATCACCAGACACGATGCTATCTCGAATTGTCTTATTTGATTTGCCCTCTCAGCAGGGCACGTCTTGGTCACTCAACCCTTGGAAGAGTAAGTGTGAGTATTGTCTAATACTGTCTACTACTAACTAAATTAGCGCGTTTAATCTTGAACTACAAGGGCATCGAGTACGATACAGAGTGGGTGGAATACCCAGATATTGAGCCCAGGCTGAGGTCACTGTGGGTAACAAGATAGGTTAAGCATCGAAGCAGGATTTCTAACTTCACATAGAGGACTTGCGCCAAACCACAAGGATGCCCCGGGTTACTTCACAGACTACAGCATCCCTGCTATCAAGTATGAAGACGGCACCTACGAGATGGACTCCTGGCCCATCGCCCAGGAGCTCGAACGACGCTATCCGAGTCCATCCCTCCATCTGAACGAACCCGTGACAGTGAAGGTTCGTGATCAGATATCTAAGATCCTCAGTCCAATCATACTGCAACTTTTGCCTAGAGTTCCCGACCAACTGCCCGAAAGATCCCGGGAGTATTACAACAGAACGCGTGAAGAGATGTTTGGTAGGCCCTTGGCGGAGTTGCATAAAGAAGCTCTGGAGAACGCAGAGGATGGTTGGAAACAACTGCAGGAGCCAGTGAAAGAGATAGCGGATCTGCTGAGAAAGCATGACGGGCCCTTCTTCTTGGGAGAGACTGGTAAGGAGTCATTTCACGCAGCATGTGAGGCGGAAACTAACTGGACAGTATCGTATGCCGATTTCATTCTCGTCTCTATGTTTCATTTTGTCGAACGTTTTGATGAGCAGGCCTACCAGCGGTTGATGTCTTTTGATCCGGCTTTTTCCAAGGTATACGAGGCGGCCAGGGAGTGGTTCGTGAGAGACACGTGAGTATTTCTGTATCAATAAATAACAAGTCGTCTCTGAGCCTACCTTGGGGCAGCCAGTTTCATCACAGCTTTTGTAATAGAGGGATAGGTTCACTCCATTGAACTTCATCAATCAACCAACTATTCCCTTGAAGTCTTGGATTCTGAAGGAAAAGATACTCTCGCCAAATAAATTTGGTCATGTTCCACAATTTCAACAGTTTGTGGAAGCACTTCACAATCTGACTTGACGCATAATTTCTGAACATCATCGACCGTGAAGACCTTAGCTTGTGTTAGTCCTGTACAAAAACTCTTCGATTGCATGCGTCGTACCCCAGTATCATAATTTCTACCAAATATTGGTTTTTCTGTTAACTTGGGGCCGCTCGATAAGCCTAGATAAGCTGGAGCGCGAATCGCGTCGTGACGTTGTCCTAGCGCGTCGCATTAGAAGGGTGCTGTCAGTAATATCGTAAATAACCGCAGTGGCTGGAGCTTTCAAGTGAAATCAGACTGTGATGATCCTGGCTAGCTAGAATAATTCCTACCTTCGCAGGAGTGTGCCAGAGCACGTCGTACCCGAAGTCATGTCATGCCCTGCCGAACATCATACGCTGCGCACAAATGTGAGGTCATAGAGCCACCTATGATAGCTATGATCATGAGATTCTCTAGTGGAGTAGTGAATAGAGACATGTAATCAATTTTATTATTTAAAGTCCTCGTAGTGTTGCAACGTACGCAATGCGCCTATACGAACGCCTGCACCCTCAGATTGTCCAGGCTCTGTCACAAGCCGCGGGGTAAAAGAGGTTAGAGTTGCCAGCAGCCTCGAGATTATCGTACTAATTATGATGTTGCCAGTCATGACAAGGCCGAATTCCCCCTTGCCCCATGTTCGGTATACGTTGATGAGGATCTTGAAGAACATCACGGGCTTCGAAGTTCTTAGGTGAATATTCAGAGACGACCATAGCAATTACACTTAATGAAATAGTCAATAGTAAAGGTAATAGCTTAAATAGGGTTGGCACGTTCTTAGGGTCCCATGAAGAGAGACGCTCAGTCATTGCACGCATCAAGAATCGATTCTATGCCTTCTTCGAGATCTCGAATTTTAAAGGCTTGCCCAAGGTGATACATTCTTGGTCTCGGCTTCGCATTGTCGAGGAGCCATGCCGCTTGACGTGCCAATTATGGTCGTAAAGATGAAACTGGTTGGAGAAGGTGATTTGTGAATAGAGATTCATAGCCAAGAAAAGTCTAAATGGAAGCCTCGTGCGGTCCACATGCAGTGCGCCTTGCGATACTACCTTTCTAAGATTGCGAGAAAAGTCCCGACTATCAGTCTACATAGGCATAATTAGTCATCTCCGATCGCCGGTGTTTTCCATGTGCTCCGTGCCGGCTGTGATTAGTAATTAGTGCAAGGAGGTTTAACGAGTGAGCACGGATGCCGGTTCAATCCATTTCTTCCGTGCCGACTTGCTACACCTTCTGAATATGTCTTTTTCGCGATAATTGTGTATAGGTCAGTTCATTATTGTGGACACTATCGAAGTCTGTACATCCGTGCTGACATACTGTAGATGATAAATCCACTTGCTTGACAATCGTGGGCTACTCTAGCTACATGTTTGAGCTTCCTGTAGCTAGATGAGATGGTATAAAGCTGGAAATATGGGCGCTGGACATAGAGTATCGGTCACCACTGTTTGACCATTCCAGCCATTTGTTCCTCCCGCAACGATACTCCCAAGTCAACAAGATGGTGCAAGACGTACATTTCGGATCCTTGGTATACGAGTACCAGACCTTGGATGTGGCTGGTCCCTTCGATCTGCTCAACCTCGCGAGCAGACGCGTTGCCGAGTACGGCCTTGCCCACGGTGCCGACGTCTCCCAGGAGACCATAGACAAATCTCCGAATTTCATCTTCCACCACATTGCCGAGAGCCTTGAGCCGGTGGCGCTGATGACGAGCGGCTTCAAAATCACCCCGACGGATACTCTCGACAACTGTCCCGACATCGACTATCTCTTGATCGGCGGACCCATGCCAGAGACGTTTGAGTTCCCACCGAAATACGTGGACTTCATCAAGCGCCACCATGCCGCGGGAAAGACCATCTTCACCACCTGCACTGGTGCCTCGGCGCTTGCATCTACGGGAGTTCTCGACGGCAAAAACGCTACTGTCAACAACGTTGAATACAATTGGATTGCGAAACGGTATCCGAACGTCAATTGGTCCAAGGACAAGAAATGGGTCATCGATGGTAACATCTGGACTGGTGGTGGAGTGATAGCTGGCATGGACATGTTTGCACACTGGCTGGAGAAGACGTATGGGAAAGATGTTATGGTCTCAGCCGCAATGCAATTGGACTATGAGCCACGCGATATTAACGGCATAACTGGCGTTATCCCACTTCGCTACGATGCTTCGGGAAAGCAGATTTCAACGACCGTCTTCCCGAAATGATAGATATGTCAATGTTGCGGAGAACAGGTCTAAGATCAAAGAGACTGGCAGAGAGAATCAGAGCTAGGGACAGAGTAGCTCAACTATATAGTCTGATCTCATCCGATTTCAATACAGTAATCTGATTAGGTCTTTACTATTGCGTCCAATTGTCTATTCTGCTTAGTCTCGATTGTAAAGCGAGAAATAAGCGTAGCGATATATATCCGGGCGTTGTTTAAGCTAGCAGAACTTTATCCTTGTCCTCAACCACTGATTTCGGGTCGAATGATTCAATGTAAGAACTCCATATTCTTTCATTAAAGTGCTAGAACCTCTACCCCGAGACCCTTCTTATGGCTATTGTTCACTGGCGTAATTGGCTCTTGTAAATCCAAGACGTCAGACGCCTGGTTATTCCGCTTCTTTGCAAGCTTCTCCCTGTGAGCGAGTAGTGCTATGGCACCAAAGACGATAATATTCAAGCCGGCGATAACGGCGGCAGCGCGATTGCCAGGTGTGACGTACGGCTGATGGACTTGCTGGAACCAGACCAGTGGGACCCAGGCGTTAAAGGTATACTGGAGCGTGTTCATCGAAGCTGCAGTAAACGCTCGCTGCTCAGCGTTGTCGGAGATGAGCTCCGCCATCCATGCCATAGTCAACGGCACCATGCTTCCTCCGACGGATGAGACAATGTACAGCGGCGCCCGGTGCGAAAAGGGACCCATGACCGGCGTCACAACTAGCAAGACGAACACAATAATGGCGATCAGGTTCGAGAAGAGAATGATGGGCCATCGTCGACCTCGCAACGGGCCGTCCGAGATCCAGACGCATGTCAAGGAGTATACGGCAGTGAATGCGTTGCCGATGGTTGGGTATTCGTTCTGTAAAGCAGTGTCAGCAAGGCCTTCAGGAAGCTGACATTTGTGCACTTACGATCTGGGCGACGGTATAGACTTGCGGCTGGCCCTTTTTGTTGTGAGCCTTCAACCAAAACACGAATGACTGAAAGGGCTGCGATCCAAATGGTTGCATTGTGAAGATCAACGTAAAGAGAAGCGTCTTCCAGGACGTCAGGAAGCCCAGAATCGTGCGGGCGGTATATGGCTTCCCTTCGGGCTTCCGTCCGGCCCGTGCCATTCTCTCCTGCGCGAGCTGTATGTCACGCTCGGTAAAGATCCAGTTGGGTTTGGCGGTCCCGGGCGTGTCGGGCAGGAAAAAGTATGCGAGGACTGCAATCGGCAGGGAAATGACTCCATTGATGACTGGACACGGAATGTGAGCATAGATTCGATGATGGCTGTTGGGGGACGTACCGAATAGCCATCTCCATCCTGCCAAACCAGCGTTGCCATTCAGACCATTGTAGATACCAGCTTGCAAGAAGCCACTGAAGATTGGAGCAATCGACACGGCAGACTGTAGGATTCCGTTGCGTTTCCCGAGTTCCCCTAGTGGTCAGTCAGTGATGCTCTTATACGAAGTGCATACAGCAGCATACTCTTGTTATACCAGGATCCCAGCACATAGTACAAAGCAGGCCAGTAACCCGCTTCAAACAGCCCTACGACGAAACGAAGTCCAAGTAGAGCTTCGTAAGACTTGGCGCCAGCCAACGCGAACGTAAAGACTGTCCAGCCGACTTCTTGGAACGGGATCCAGATGTGTGCAGGGACTCGAGTAAGAATGATGTTGGATGGCCACTGGCCAATGATGTAGCCAACGGTCCAGGCGACGACAATGTAGTTGTACTGGTTACCGTACAGGTTGAGATCCTCCTTCATGCCAGAGACGAAGGCGTTGGTGATGTTGGACGTGTCGATCCACTTGATTAGCATCCCGAGCGTCCCAAACGTAAGCAACGTGGCGTCAAGCTTGAACAGAAACTTTCTTTCTTCCTGAGTGACCTCGGCGGAATCCCAGAGCCATCCACGCCAGCTGTGGGAGGGCGTGGACGAGGCGATCGAAGGCGTCGTCTTAGACATTGTGGATCAGTGAGGGTTGGTCGGCGAAGCGATCCACGTCGATATATAGACAAGAGCATGGCTGGAAGCTGCAAGTATATGTATATCCGTTATCTCGTCTACTCGCGTTATCGCCTTGTTCAGCACCGCGACGGATGATTGCGGTGCGCACCAGATGTGTTCGCAAGAGGAGGCTGTTATTGCGAGCAAACTGCTCTGTGGTCTTGATAAGCCTGCAAGCTAAGCAGACAGCCAATCTGGCGGACGGTCTAGGCGAAGGTGGCAGTAATGACACCAGACCGGGCGGGGATGAGGACAGCGGCAACCACCTGGTTAGCGACAAGCTGCATCGACGTAGATGGAAAGAGCGAACAGGGGACTACGCTAAATTCGAAAGAGCTAGGTGTTTCTCTTTGGAGATGAGGAATTTGGGGTGCAGATGACGTGCTACAACAACTACGAAACTGGTCCCCATCAGCGTGCGTGGTGCATGTGTAAAAGCAAAGTAACAATCACGTCCGACACACCGATTCTGAGCGAGAGCAAGTGGGATGCGCAGAGAGACTCAGGCGGCACGTAAATCGACACGACGAGGATATGGCTGGTGGAGAAGAAGTCCGGTTGCTGGAGTTCATTCGCCGAACAGGACCATCAAATACGAGAACCTGCTGCACGAATCTCCCACCATCTCAGCTGACCGTATCAATAACCACAGATAACCCTCCACTATGTGGGAGGTGGGCTTCTGCAAAGTCGAGGCTTCTGTGCAAAGCCACTTGCCAGCCCGCGAGGCAACATCATCCGCGACCATTCGCCCTTGACGCAGTCTATTCCGAGCAGTAGTAATCCATATCCCAGTTGGGGATACCTCTGCAGCTAGTCTTCCCGCCATCTCAGTACTCGTCGTCCAGCTCCTCTTCATCAATGGGGCGATGAGGTCGAAGTCACCGTTGGAATTTGGGAGCATTCGTGGCGGACACTTGCGGAGCGTTGATTCGGTCCAAGAAGCCATCCTGCCCTTGGTGCAGAGAGCCAAGACGTCGCGCTGTGAGGCGGCGCTGTGTGCAGAGTCGCGTTCCAGAGGACGACTTGGCAGCCGCGCCGGGGCCGGGGGACGCGCCGGGGCCGGGGAAACGCCGGCCCGACTCCCAAGCTTTAGCGCCCAACACTGGCTTCCCAGCCACGGCCTCTTCCATGGCAACTTGCGACCGGCTTCATCGACGCCGGCCACGCCTTCCATCAACACCCATCTCCGAACCTCGCGCATCATCCAAGTCGGCCCTCACGAACTCACCTCCGCCTCTCCGCTGTCGCCGATCGCTGCTCCTCGCGCCGCCCGCTGCCCTACTCCAACCCGCCTTCCTTGCGACTCCACAAGGCCCTCTTCGCCGCGCACCGCGCAGCACCGTCGAGGGGGCGACGCTCTTGTAGGCCGGGCTCAGCGACTTGCATCCTCTGCGCAGCGGCGTTGGCTCCTGCACGCCGCCTTGCATCGCTTGTCCTCGCACCGCCCGCTGTCCCATCTCAGCGCACCATCCTTGCGCACACACAAGGCCCTTGACGCTGCGCACGGCTGCGCGACTCCGTCTTGGGGGTGCTGCTCTTTTGGGCCGGGCGGGGCAACCACGGCGACCTGGCAGCGCGCGACGAGCCGGGGCGCGACAACAGAGCCAGGGCTGCTCTGCACACAAGCCCGGGTGGGGGGGTTCTCCTGGTGCGCTGTTCGCGCGAGGAGGACATTGACTGGTGAGTTGCGAAGTACATAGCGCTGTGTAGAATTGACAATGTCACACTTTGTCTTCCGCCCCGGCGGCATTCCTGCCCTTGTGTCCGTCCCGCACAAACATGCCCGGTGGCTGTGCTCGTTGGTAGTCAAGGTTGATGAGCTCCGGCAGCAGGCGGCGGTCGAGCTGCACTTTAGCGCCAAGTTTGCCGGCCTCGATGGTGACGGGCACGTCACCCTCGTTCACGATGCAGACAAGCTGGCATCCGCCACGCTCGACGACGCGAAAGCGCCTCCAGAGCACCTCCGCCAGCAGATCGCGCGCAACAACGGGCGCGACCTCCGGCTGCTGGCTCTACAGGCGGAGCAGCCGTGCGCCGTCCGCTGGAGGCGGCAGCTGGGAGAGATTGACCACGCCGACGCGCGGTGCGAGCAGCTGGCCGTCCTCGCCCGTGCCACCGCGCTGCAAGTCACGTTCGACTACGCGTGGCTGAATCCGAAGAAATCTGCGCAGTTCCTGAGTCTGGTGGACGCGTCGAAGCAGCTGGCTGGCTTCCCTGTGGGTACTGGCTTGTATGCAGAGGCAGACTGGGCCGTCTTCGTCCCCGTGGACTCGGTCGAGGCCCCTCCGACATATGAAGACGCGTCGCTGAAGCGCTCGCGGCAGTGTACGTGTACAACAGAGCAGATCACTCTGCACCGTTGACTGACGTCCGCAGCACTTCCCAGCTCGCCGCAAGCACCACCGCCGAAGCGCCTCCTCGTCGACGCCGCAGTCGATCCCGGATCGCCCACGGAGAAGGCGACCACGACAACAGCCAGCCCAAGCCCGCGGCTGCCCCTGTCCTCGCCGCCGCCGCCGCACCATGTCAATGCCGCCATCGAGGCTGCCGTCGCAAGGCTGCTGCCCGACGCACTGAACGCCGTGCTCCCAGGCATGCTCACGCGCCTGCTCGCCGTGCCGACCCAGCCGTCGAGAGCGCCCGCATCGTCACCGGCACACGAACCCCCGCCGACGTACGCGCCCAAGCCGCCAAAACATTCCCCACCTCGCACAGCGAACAAATCACCACCTCCACCGGTAGATGCATCGCCGCCGCACCCACTTGCCCCCCTCCACGCGCTCCTCGCCACCCATCTCCACGAACATGCCACCGCCCTTGCGTCCGAACTCACCTCGGAATCACACGCGCACGTCCTCTACCTGCGCGACGCCGCCGACGTCGACATGCAGGAGCAGCTGGAGGAACAACGCGTCGAGTTCGCCGTGCTGCGGGAGGACGCGCTGATGGACGTGAGAAGGGTGTGCGATGTCGGACTGGAAGAATTGAGAGAGAAGGCAGATGCGTTGGTGGACGTTGTCGGGGAAGAATGCGAGAGGGTTTGCTGGGAGAAGGGCGAAGAGGTGGAGAGGAGGGTCGAAGCCTTGAAAGATATGCTGCTTGCCAGGTGGTTACAGACAGGGAGTTCGGTGCAGGGCACGCGGCGGGCGCAGTCGGTGCCATTGGAGGCGGGTTGGTGAGCGGACACGCCGCCATTCCAGCTGAGACGACAAATACCTCACCTCGGAGCGTCACACCCCTCCTTCAGCAACGAAAGAGACACGGTCTTTCTCCCTCGACGATACCTGCAAATCGAGCCGTCGCGCGACACACGCGCCAACTCGCTCACTCGACTCGTCAGAGGCAGACCTGTTTGGCATCGACACGGGCCCGCACACCCCTATTTACTCGACTTGCCCCAGGAAGATCTGATAGACATTTACTTGGCGCTGGCGGAGCGCGCGGGAATCGGCTTCGTGGACTTGATAACACGTGCGAAACGAGCAGGCGCTCATGCACCACGACCATTCGACTTGAACAAGGACGAACCCCGCGCGATGAACAACTCGCACACGCACCTGGCCGAAGAGACGAGCCCTGAGACGCGCTACAGCGGTCTCTGACACTGAACATACGGTGACAGAGAAGGGCAGCTCGTATGAGCGGCAGCAGAGGGAAGTCGTGCCAGCCCACGAGCTGGCCGCTGCCTGTGATATGACCGGAGCGGGGTACGATTGAATGACCCGTGATGATACTCCTTATGATTTCTTGGATATATGTCTGGAATACAAGACCTTTTGAATTGCGCGCACATTTCGCTGCGAGCCGACCAGCAACATTTGCCTTCCCACTCCGGCCGTCCGCTTCGTCCCATCACATCGCAATTCGCCATACCATTACGACCTTCCCTGCGCAGGAGTGTGCTTACCTCCTTACGCTTTGTTGACAGCTGGACCATCTGGACAAGGTCACATTGCACATGCCATCTCGCCACACCGCCCATCGTCCTGCATCTTCTGTTCTACCTTGTCCTCCGTGCGGCCGCGCGTCTTACAGAGACCGATCCCCCTCTTCTTCATTCTCAGAACTAAGGTTGGACACTCAATCCGCACTCTAGTACCCACAGTTCATACGCTATTCTCGTGGTCCACATCTAACGTTGGCACTCAGCATGTACGCGGCTGCGAGGTGTGAGGTTAATATTTAGGAGGCATTGGAAGTCAAGTCATCTAGGGATGATAATTCTTATTAGGAGAAGAAAAGTCTCTCTACTTGTCCTTGGAGAATGTCTTTCAGCGGGAGAGCGATCACATGACGTCTGAGAGCCCAATGTACACGTCGTCCCCGCTCGCCTTTAGTGTCACCACGAGTTATTCCTTCTAGTATGTCAATCTTTGCGGCGTCCATGCAGCTTTCTGGCATGATCTTAATAGACTTGCCTAAACCTTTGTTTGTTGGGAAATCTCGGGATTGAGAGATGATATGGTTTCTTGCCAGAGTACACAGCCAATATTAATGTTCGCGATGTTAGATGGCACTATTATTAAGGTGGATAACCGTACTGCCACCGCCGTCCCATCCCACCATAGCGCCTCTCCGCCGCCCGGCAATAGTAACACCCCTCAACGAGCCCTGCGGAGAACGCCAGCTGCATCGCGAGCTCCTTCCGCCCATCGACGCACCTAGCCTAGGCGCCACCTCTGCAGCAACGCCGGTGCAGTTAGCAGTTGGAGCGTTGGAGCAGGCAGCGCCTCTACGCCACCTACTGCGCGAATTGCCTATAGGCTTGCCAGGCAGCTGCGAAGCTTCCATTCCATTATCGCAACACAGACGTCAATACTGCTGTCGCCCTGTGTCGTGCAACCACTATTCGGCATCGCACTTGCAGCTTGAAAAAATTGGACTGCTATAATATAGGGGTATTACCGACTTTTGCAGTTGACTGCGAAGCTTCCTCTTAATGAATGCCAGGATCAGAGCAGTGACTTGGAAGGATTCCCTGATCAAAGACTATCCACATGACGGCTTATCCTGGCGGAATGTTCCGATGTATGTAAAGCGTGTGACAGCAATACCTTGTGAAAAGCTTAGTTAAAGCGCCAGCCCTGGCTTGACAACCCCGCGCTGGCACAGGGTTGAGACGCGACAGACATGTAGACCCTTGCGCAAAGGACCTGCTGAAATAAGACCTGCTGAGATCCGTCGATTTCAGCAGGTCCTTTGCGCACAATGGGCATTATCACGAGCACTCTTCTCTGGGGGATGCAAGGCACACCTGAGAAAATATACGCTGTGGAGCACATACCCGGAAAAGGCAGAGGCGTCGTTGCGCTTACGGACATTACAAAGGGTACACGGGTCATGTCTGAGAAGCCCATCATCACGATAAGTCAAAACATCACATCCATCCAACAGCTCCGCACTTGCATTCTCGATCAAGTCAGTTCTCTCAGCAAATATGACAGACAAGAATTTTTTTCCATGGCCAATGTTTATGGCGGCATCAATCCTTTGGAAACGTGGTACGGCATCTTACGAACGAACGCACTGCCCATGGGCCCAAACCTCGACACTGGAGGCATCTTCTTGCAGGCATGCCGCATAAATCACGCTTGCGACGGCAACGCGGTGCACTGTTGGAACGAAAATCTCAACCAGCTCACAATCCACGCTATACGAGATATCCGTAAGGGGGAAGAAATCACAATATCGTATCTGGCCACCCTCCGGAATCGCCAGGCGCGCCAAGACGAGCTTTTGCACAACTTTGGATTTCTTTGCGCGTGTCAGCTGTGCTGCTTGCCGCTGGGGGAGAGCAAGTGCAACGACGCGGCCCTGGATCGGATCCACGCGATTGATGACATCATTGAAAAGCGCGGTATTAAAGGCCTTGTCAAGCCTGCGCAGAAGATGCTCAGCTACGTCGACGAGCAGGTTCGAATCTGGAAGAAGACTACCATAGCTGAGGGCGGTTTGACCCGCGCATACCCCGATGCCTTCCAGATTGCGGTCGCGAACGGAGATCTAGCGAGGGCGCGCGTCTTCGCCGAGAGGTGTTTGCGCCTGTACGAAACCAGCCTCGGAAACGACAGCCCCGATGTAGCAGAGTACGGAGCGTTCGTCGTCAACCCCGCTACCCATAAATATTATGGCATGTCCACGAAGTGGGCAACGACGGTGGACGAGATTCCGTATAGCCTGGATACCCAGAGTTTCGAAGATTGGCTTTGGAGGAGATGAGGGAAAGTGTTGAAAAACTCTGCAGATTGACTCAGTTGTGGCAAGAACAAGAAGCCGCGGCGTCTTCAGTGAAGGCTCTAGAGCTATTTTCGCAGATACACTCTGCCCTAACTTTCATCGATGGCGAAAGGATTAACGGCTATGGCCCTGAATCCCCCGAGAAACGCTGGATGAGCGACCCTTGATCCCCTGATTTCGATGATCAAAGGGATTAAAGGTGTCTTGAGTTGCGAAGCGCTGCAACTTCGCAACCTAGTGTAGCAAGTTAAGCCACGTCGATTGAGCCTGCGCTGGCGGTTATGCCGTAAATAAACAGGCCAATTGTTCGCTTTATCAATGCAAATCTTTAGCGTGAGCAGGGGCACTCGAGTGCATTCGTTCGCCTTTTTTGAGTCTATTCGTTCGTTATTCCCGCACTCAGATATGGTTGCAACTCTAGCAGAACGTGGAAAGGATATATCCCAATTCCATACTAAATATTTGGACCAGACAAAGATGAAGTAGGTACGTAGGAGATAACCAAGTTTAAGTAGTCATGTCCACGACGTTAGATGGCACTATGTTGCGGTTGAGGATAAACCGCACGTTGGGCAGAAGAAATTGTTAGGCACTGAAGATTGATTGAATACTAGCTATTGTGGTATATATATGTGTGCGTGAAGCGATGTAGTACAGAGCATGGGTAAGCGATGCTGGACCGAGCCATGGTGTTGAGGTTAACAGGGTAAACCGCGACACACTATCAATAAGGATACTGTAACACAGAAACGGAACAGCACCGCGCTGACTGACACAGGAATGCAGACGCTGCAGAGTACTGGCCCGTGGATCGGACTAGGGTATACACCCCTTCCCATCAGTGGTGGCCACGACACGAACGTCTCAAAATAGGTGGCCAAGGATCCACACCAAACAAGGGAGCTTTACATTATCGCAATTCGTCGCCATAGACCAGTAAAATGTGATTGTCCAATCATGGTCAAGTTCCCAAAGTGACAACACTTCCTGCTACAAGCCGCCTGCCAAGGCATACAATAGGCAGCCGGAATACTATAATACGCCGCATAGCCTAATCAAAGGTCGTATTAAACATGCATACCCCTTATATCCACTATGATAATGAATAAGCACCACCATGCCATCAGTCATATATCATGTCGATCCATTTGCAGATACAGTCATTGTACTGAAGCGTCCCTGTACAATCTTTGCCCCTTAGGACGAGACCCTCAGACTCTCCGATACTGACTTTGCCGAGCTGGAAGAGGAACACCAAAGGATACACACTCAACCTTCTAAGGATGAGTGGACGAAGCTATCAAAGAAGGAGAAGAAAGCCAGAAAGCGCACTAGAGCTTCTAGCAACAGCGCTGGCCGGAGCATTCCAAAGGATAATGGTGGGCGCGCTGAGCCTTCCTACGGAGCCTTCTCTAGAGAGCAGGAGCTTGTCCACGATCCAGAACCAGCATCAACAGTCGACGGCGGAGTAGAAAACTCCAACGTCGAACTAGCTGAGCCCGCCTTTGAGCCGACCAATTCGGAGGATGACGAGATTCACTATCTTGTCTCGTCTCGCCACTTAATGTTAGCCTCGCCATGGTTCAGGCGCACATTGACAAAAGAGGAGTTTATTGAAGCCTTGAAAAATCCATCAGACGGACAATACCATATCTTAGCTAGAGATTGGGACGAAGAAGCTCGCCTCATTCTTCTAAACATATTCCACGTCTGAACACGTCATGTCCCAGCTACTGTAAGCTTGGAGATGTTCACAAAAATAGCAGTGCTTGTTGATTACGACGAGCTTGAAAACGCAGAGGTGATTGAGCGTGACGTCAGGGACTGGATTACCAATGTGAGACGTAGTGTCCCGATCCCATCTTTCTACTGCCGAGACCTAATGCTGTGGATCTGTATCTCTCGAGTGTTTCACACGGGCGAAGAATTCGAGAAAGCGACGGCTTTGGCAATTAAAGGAAGTGAAGGTTGGAACCAAACATTAGACCTACCAATCCACTAGGCAATTACATGTACACTCTCGACTTGCCTTGATGGAGATGAAGGTTACTGACAATAGTTAGCCAGCATAGACCGTAGTCGATGCAATGCCCTTGAGTACATTATGTCGGAATTGCACCCACTCAAGGTCTACGAGGACTTTGACTATGTCTGCAACATCTTACTCGTTCCAATATGGAGTTTTTCTCTATGGTACGTTGATAAAATATATGCAGAGATGGGGTCATTCATCGCCCCGGCCAGAAAAACCTTCCATAGGAATCAGTCTCAACGGCGTCTGTCGTAAGAGCAGGGCCACGAGGGCAGCAGGTTCCCCGCCAAAACAACGAAATCAAAGCACGATCCTACAATGACTTCGCTACCAAATTCGACAGATTTCTAATGCCATTGTGCAGCTGGAACAGGCGTTCCCGTTCAGTAATCAGACTACACTGCTACTGGGATACCTGCCCGACTCGAACGTGGTCATGACTGCCAGTCTGTTCGGATTCGCCGGCGCCCTTTCGAAGCTCGCGCAGGCGTACGTGATGAGTTTCCTAAAGGCAGTGGACTCGTCAACCAAGAGCGGAGGACTGATGGCCATGTTTGATCTGAAGAACGAATTCGCGTCTTCGTGGTCTCGTCTGGCGAACGCGGCGGGTCTGTCCGGCTAAACGGCTGCGCATTCGCCCGCCACTACCACAAAGGACGCCGTGGCTCTGATACTCGATTTGCCGGACCTCAATACCAGACTGCCTATCTACGTGCAGACACGCAGTCCCAAGCAGATACAAGCAACCGACGTCTGGATGTTTGCAACAGGACTACCGACCAACAGTAAAGAGAGTCCCCACTTCCGTCTTTGCAACTACCGCCTGCAACAGACAATCAAACGCTTTCAGCAGGTCTACCGCTTGGCAACCTGGCCTCGGCGTATAAGTTCCATCTGGACTCGTCGGCGAAGCCAACACCAGTCAGCAGCTAGAAGATAGTGGTAGACAAAGAATTGCTAAGTGCATCCAGATGCTGGATGGTGATCCAGTATACGCTGACTTGAGACGATGATGATGTCCGAAGGCGATTTCAAGCACAGCGAGGATGCTGTAAACCGAGGGAGGGTCAACGACTAGGATTGGTTTTTGGCGGTACGTCCGGAAGTTCAGGCATGTGTGTCCAGGAAGTAAGTTGCATGTCGGCTTGGCTTGTTTTATGCTGATCTACGAATAACTAAAGCCTTGTTCTCCCCACAACCCGTCCACCGTCTCTGATCAGCTCCACGTTCCATTCGCCGGCCCAAAGTATCCCGAAGCCGGCATGTCCAAGTAAGGCACGCCGTCGCCGTCCGCGGTGTTCACAAACACCGTGTTGCCCCACCAGTCCGGGAACACCGCGCCGCTGTAGCTGACGGCGAAGAAGATGATGATGCCCGAGAAGGCAGTCCCGGTGTCCAGCGCGGCAGCCAGGATGTAGTTGTACTTGGTCCACCAGGCGAAGGCTTTGCGGAACAGGAGGCTGTTGAAAAGGAAGTTGACGAGCCACCACGAGCTGTAGTTGATGCCGGTGGCGGGCGGGACATTGTAGGTGCCGACGAAGATGAGTGGCCAATTGACGTATCGCAGCCAGCCGATATTGGTGCGCTTGTACGCGTACCAGGTCACGATCGGCATCAGGGCGCCGATCCAGAAGAAATGGCAGAGGCCAGAGTAAATCTGCCCGACGGAGTACAGGCGGCTGGGTCCGATGAGGCCCCAGATGACCGACGAAGAGTACGTCGTTCTGCCCTGAGGGCACGAGAAGCGGTCGGGCTGGTCGTACGTGCAGATCTTGTCGATGTTGCCAAGCATCCAGGTCGTGGTGCCGACTTGCGTAAGAGCTCCCAGAATCTGGTGCTTGTCAGTGTGAATTTGACCAGTGTGAGTACTAAACTTACCGTCGCACTGGCCTGCGCTGCGAACACCAGCTGCGGCGAGATCTTCATGTAGTGACCGAGCTTCATGTCCTGCGCAAAGTAGAGGCCCTGCTGGACCACATCCTGCGACAGCGTCTTGAAGATCATATTGGCGAGTGGCCGGCCCTGGAACATGTAGCCGCCGATGAACTCTGAGAGCACGTTCAGCTGCTGGGCGTCGACGTTTGTGATGCCCTGGATGATGCAACATGGGATCATGTAGACCGCAGGGATCACCAGCGCCAGGAACACCCCGTACACTGGAAGCTTGGTGTCGTAGACCTCGACCATGACAATAGAGAGGACAGTCATGATGACGACAATGGCAGCGTACATCCACCAAGGGGTCTGCTTGTATGACTGCATCAGGCGCGCGTGGATGTCCAATTTTGTCCGCCCTTTCCATGCATCGATAAGGTCTCCGCCATGCCAGAGCGCCACATGGACAAGGACGGACGTGATGGCTGCGAATGAGAGGCCGTACACGAAAGCGAAGGAGGCGCCAAGGAATGGTGGTGAATAGTCCTGGTACGCGGTCTCGTTGAAGGTGCCGTCCGCATTGATCATCATGCTCACGTTGTAGTCGGCGCCGTAGCGATCATAAACATCCGCGGACATGAGGGGGAGGTATCCAGTCCACCAGGTATTGGTGTAGTAGATGGCGGGGACCACGATCCAGAACGCACCGACAAATCCAAGGAAGACGTTCAAGGCCGCCCACGAAGGCGACAAGAGAGGATTGGTGTTGTACGCAACCTGGGTCCAGTCGAAGGTAATCGGTGACAGGCCGAGTCCTGTCTGCATGCCAAAGAGGTGGTTCACGATGCGGTTGTTTGGCGCTATCCAGCATACCCATGTGAAGAAGCTGAGTGCCTGGAAAATCAGACCGGGGAACCAGAACCAGACGAACGCACCCGTCATGACGATCATGAAGAACCGTATGCGGGAGATCTTCCAGCCGTTGGCGACGGCGTTGGCGCGCGAATGCAGTGTCGTTAGCAGGGCGCAGATGGAGAGCGTTCCGGGCCAGATGATGTTGGCAGGCTCGACGACCCATCTCCTGCACAGGCCCACGATACCGAAGCCGAGCATCTGGCAGCAGAGCACGACCAGTATCTTGAAGCCCGCCGATAGCTTGAAGCCATAGAATGCTTGCGCAGCTTGGATGACGCTAGTGGCATCTGCAGTGCCCCATGCGATCGAGACGTTGGCCATGATCGTGATGAGACAGTGCTCCTTGATGTTGAAGTGACGGTCCGGGTTGAGGCTCCATTTGCCGAGCGGCCCCAGGTTGATGCTCCAGATGGGGAGCACATGCGCCAGGAAGATGCCGCAGGGGAAAGCCAGCAGCTCCGCGACCAGAGAGACGATGTGGACGGACGGCTGGCGCAGCGAGAAGAAGTTGTTAACACCGGCGCCAATCATGGTGAAGATGAAGCCGAGGATCCACATGCGCAGGGTGTTGACTGGCATGGAGGGGTCATCAACTTCTGGCACGACGGCGCGCACTACGATAGTCAGATGTGAGGATGCACCGTAACGCATATGGGCATACCTTCGGGGTACGGAGAGTGGTCCGAGTCAAAGTCAAAAGACTGATCATCGCCCAGCACCTTGGCCACGTCGACCTCCAACTCCTTGAGATGTCCATGGTCGACATCATGGCCGCTCTCGACATCGTGGTCGGGCTCCGAGGTGATTGGGTCCTTGTGCTCCTCCAGTGCAGACATGTTGACGAGCCGCTGTGTAAGAAACCAAGCCGCCGCTGGAGCTTGGTGCATGACAAGGCGAGCCAAGTTTCTTATACGAAAACGTTATGAAAGATAAGAGTCGGGATTAGCGACTATGTACGCACCCATGTCGCTGTCGTATCAGTGGTTGTAAGGATCCAGGATCACCTTCCCGATTCGGTAATGATCCTTATCTCACATCCCCGCCTGAGGCCGCAGTGACAGCAATAGACACCGCGAAATTCCTGGCTTCGCTCGGATGCATAGGCCTCGCTGCCGCCACTGAAAAGTAATGTTGATACTATTCATGGCGTTATGGCAATGCTTTGCATGATTCATCCACTGTGCTGAAAGTGTATGTCCGGGATGCTTCGGCCTTGCAGTCGCATTGGGGGCCATATCATTGCATGATCTCTTAGAGCGCCTTCATGTCGCTGGCGGATGGTTTTCAGGTACCTGGGATAGGAGGGAAGCACAGGGGCGCGTGCCCAGGTGTTGCTTATCGCCGGAGGCGTTATTACGCTAGACCGAACAAGTGTAGCGCAATCTAGCAGAAAGGTGGGGTACGCGTGGCTATCCACGCAACACCAAAACGCGATCGATATGTCTAGGGAAGCACAATTCAACTTGAAGAATAGCGAATTCGTGTGATGAATGTACGAAATCACGTTGACACCAAACCCTTCGCCGAACCCCCATGGCATCTTCGACCTGCATATTTGACGATGGACAATGGGTCAACACCTCTCTGTAGGTATAGAGAAGAGAATGACCGTGCCTCGTCTCACCGTCACTTGTACGTACATGAACGATACTTCGGTTGCGCCAGAATACCTGCAGTATGCTACGCGGTCCTCGCCCCCACAGCCGGACCCCACATGGAGTTCACCGTCGCTAGGCCCTTGGATCAACTTAGCCCGTGCGCGCGAACGCTACACGCCAGTGTTAATTTTGTGCAACTACATACCTTTGAAACTGGGCGAAAGATTACTCTGCTAGCCGAGTTAGGCGGGCGGTAGCAAAAGGCAGTACATCAAGGTGCAGACTAAGCCTCAGAGAGATAGCTCGTAGAAATCCAGCCATTCATTCACCAGGTCGAAAAGCGTGACGGCTTCTTCACTCCTGACCCCACCAACTTAGAGAGTTCACCGGCAATCGAATCTCCGGCTTGCTCAGCGCATTGACTTGCTAGAGGCTAGCCTACCGGTGTGTGCAGATGATGATCCTAGTACCTACTTGCTACTTCATGACGCCCCTATCCTACTCCTGGACTCTGGCTACAGAAGCACCCGCCTGTACTATAACATCATTGCCTCTGCTATCGCCAGCGAGGTCTTCATTGTGATCACCATCGACCACCCAGGAGAGACCAATATCATAACCTATCCTGATGACCATGCAATCTGCAGCAATGTTTCCAACGTCGCAGACTTGGATGAGTTAATCCCATATGCGTACCTTCGAGCCGCTGATGCGTCCTTCACCATTGATCAGCTGAGCAACACCACTGTTATGACCCAGCTTATCCCCTTCCAACACCAGGCCCGAAAGTCCCCGAGCACCTGCGCAGTGTCCATAGCTGGTCACTGTTTAGGCGGTGCCGCCGCCGTTATTTGCCGCTGGTCATGACCCTCGCATCCGCACCACCATCAATTAGGACGGCCCTTTCTTCGGCTCGCTGCCCCCAGCGAGTCTTTCCCGGCCAGCAGTCTACGTAGCCACGGAGCGAGAAGACGAACCCCGCATGCTGACTGTATGGCCAGAGCTACAGGGTCCGAAGTTGTGGGTCAAGATCACGAATCTGACGCATGAGGGCATGTTGGATCTTCCTGCGGTACTACAGGCAGCTGGACGGGACCCTGCCAGTGTGGATTTCACAGCTCTTTTGGCACGACTGCACCAGCCGGTTCGGTGCGTATCATGACGGCATATGCAACTAAGTGAATGAGAGGCGCTTTTGGAGGATCACTACTTCAGATTGAGCCGGGTAGATTTCGAGAGATCTATACCGTGAGGGGAGGCCATTTTTAGTGTCTTTCGTTTCTTATAGAAGCTCCTCTAGTCTATAGGGTGTCAAGCGAGGTACCTCAGCTTCAACGTCCATTCTCGTGTGGTTCATTGCTAGACTGGACCCAAATATATAGAATTGTATGACTCGTGACACATATTCTATCCAATATGTCCAATATAAACTACCTGTCTCATTACAAAACCTATATTCTTACATACGTGCGTACTTCATCTTATTGAGACTTCCCTTGCCCAACGAGCATGTCGTTGAATATGCGCAATGGATTAGATAAAGACAAGTACTCGGGTATCTAGGAAACAGGGGTTGACGCGGTTTTACCTGCACTCTCTTCCTCTTATTATGTTCTCTTTTTCAACGAGCACGTTATTGTTGGTGCCAAATTCTAGTTAATGCACATGTATTCGTATCCGTATTTATAGGTCCCCTGTTGACCAGGAGCGCTCGGTGGTCGACGCCCATACCCACCAGCCCAGCCCGAATTCTGTCGACCGTCGCCTCCTTGAGTCGACAATGAGCGGTACGCATTGCTGGAGCCAAACGCTTTGACTTCAACCAGAAGCCACGCCTGCATCTTGTCATCGGGCCTGGACAAACTGAGTTGCGCCCGCCCGGCATATGGCTTGTGCGCGCACTCCTGCGACCTGGATCCCCAGTTCTAATACGCTGAAGCTGTCAAGATATTCGCCTCTTTCGCACTCGCGACGCGAAAAGCAGCAAATTGCCATGGATCAGAAGCATACTCGGCATCACCGGATTAGTTCTCGCAGCTAAATGCGACAGGGTGTATATGGTCGGTATAGTCATCATGCATACGCGGCCTTCTTTGTAAAACATCCTCCTCCATTTTTATAGTTTCACTGCTGAGTTTGAGACCACTTATTTGCCCGAAACTTGCCGGATATTTGCTGTCGTCAGAACGGAATGGATGACTTTGCCGGGATCGATCAATTTTTCAAAAACTTGACCTACAACTAACAGAGAGACTGAAGAGAAATTGGGCTACTTGATGTTCCTTTTTTTATCAATCTCGTGGTACCGAAAAGTACACGATCTCTTATTTATCGGACACATCATCGCCGCGGAGACCGATCTAGTTAAGCCAGTGGTAGTACACCTGCCCAGCTGTCTACCTGTCTACCCGATCTCCGTATTCTCAGGTATTTGCGAATGATGGCTACCGAGGAGGGTCCTTTTCTCAGTATTCGGCCAGTGTCAAAGATTGCTGACCAGCGTCGCTAGGGTGAATTGCCGATATACCCCAGAGAGAACTCTCAAGTTAGACATTGGTTACCGTGAAGACAACAATGCAAAGAGAGTGGACTGGTTGGATAAAGCAATTTCCCGGCATATACTGGTGGGTTTATGGAGAAAAGCAAATCCAACCTCTATCCCAGGTGGTCGCCCTGGGAGAAACTGCGTCAGCGGTTGGAGGGTTTCTAAACATCGAAGTCTCTGCTTCGTAAACTACAACTGGAACGTGAGGGTTGTAGTGGGCGTTCAAACTTTGCATGAATCTTCTCGTTTGCAAAGCCATAGAAGGTATGCTCTACTTTGGCTTGGCCTTGCATGTAGTAACACTGATGTCATTTGGCTACTTTCAGGGAAGAGCGTGCTTTCTGTATAGAAGATTGCCAAGATTGTGCAAGAAGGAGAAATCACGTAATGCTTTCATCAGACGCCAATACCATGGTGTGAATATGAGTCACGCCTGTGACAGTTGGGGTAGACCACAGTAAGACTCATAATTGCTCGTTTGTATTGGACTGGGCAGATCGATAGCGGGGTAATTGATTACAAATCATGTTTAGGGTACTATGACTGTGTCCTCCACTCGGCGCAACTTGACTTCGAGCCGTTTAACAGTTACACCTGATCAGGCCGCGATCCAGAACGCAGCCCATGGCCTTGAAGATCGAATATACTCTTAGGGAGGCGACTGAAGATGACAAAAAGACGCTGACTATAATCGAACTCGATGCCGTTGCTCTCTTCAAGACAATTCCAGAACTCGCTGATCTCGGCGAAAGCCATGCTTCGCCAGACCAACTTTCAACCTGGCTTTCCAATGGCCGGATCTACATCGCAGAAGACAATGGCAAGGCAGTGGGTTTTGTCGCCGCCGTCACCATGGACACCACCCTATACATCGCCGAGATATCAACTATTCGAGAATACCAAGGAAAGGGTGTGGGACTAACTTTGATCGCGGCTGTGCTTGACTGGGCGCGGGAATTGTCAGCCGCAACTGGACGCAAACCACGGGTTTCGTTGACCACATACCGTGAGATTACGTGGAATGCGCCCTACTATCGCAAACGCGGGTTCAGAGAAGTGGAAGCAGAGACACTTGGCCCGAAGCACGTGGAAAAGATGAACCACGATCAGGGAGAAAGGAATCTGGTACGGCCAGGTTATACTAGGTGTTGTATGCTTTGGGAGGAACAGTGATGGATACGAAATTGCTGTTCCACGTACGATCCTATCGGCCCAAAAAAAAAAGCGGGATATCGTTTGGATTAGAAAGCTGGGCTTACGCCATGCTGGAGCGTAGGATCACTATATCGTTCATCAATACCTCAGCGTTTGCATACAATCGTTTCCATACAATGCTTGACACTCGCAGTCTCTGTTGGTTGTTCGCAATCGTATGCTCCTATAGTGTTGCTTGCAAGTCTACCGCACCATAAACTCGTGGGTCCTCGTGGCCTGGAATCGATAATTTGCGGATCTCAACGCTTTTGCAGGTTCCATGGTGTCTTCTCTCAGAGCGAGTACACAGCACATAGTCCTGGACATGGCCGTGGCAAGTATTCGCATGGACAGGGTACTTCCAAAATCACTCCCATGTGGATGCTGGATCGTGCTCATGGACTTGACAGACACATTCATTCGGCTCTAGTTCACGAAAAGTGTCTTGGGTTGTGAGACTTCATTTAACTTATAAATTGCGTTCGATTGCAATAGAGGGGCATAGTGCTCAAGCTCAGGGCGAGCAAGCAGTCTTATTTCCTAGTCCCGACTCCTATATATAGCACAATTGTGATTTATCGGCCGCGTTACTCCGCAGGCCAGAGTACCCCGTTCGCTGTGTGGGGCTCCAAGAATAGATATCGGGGCTGATTCACGTCTTCTACCCTCCTACCATGTCGGACTGGGGACACTCTTCCTTGTTGTTCCAGGTTTCCTCGTCCATACTTCCTGCTTGGGTTTTGACACCGTGATTTGGCTTTACCGCGTCAAGAAGCAAGATAGATCACCCTTTCGCACGCGACTGCGGGAGCTTTAAAAAAGATCTGTCATTCTACATAGTCCCATGAGCACGGGAAATTATGAAATGCTTTCATGATTGCTTGCGATTCTGAGTATACTGGCGGTCCATTAGGTAGACGATGCAGTCGGATCTCTCAAGTAGTCACCCTCTCTCCGAGCGATCGCAGCCTGACCACAGCTGCTTTTTTTGATCCAGACCACCTCATGACAATTAGCATAAGAGCCTCCTCATTTTCTCTAGCCGGCACGTGAAAGTATTCGCGTGATCTCAGGGCTACTCTGTGACGAAGCGATCTGAGGATGCTTACGCTCAGCTGCATCCGGCATGTTGATTTATGGGTTTACAGCTGCCTTAAATGAAGTTTACGAGTTATAAAAAGGCTGGCCTCATTGGTGCGACGGGGGTTGGATTGGATAGGGTGCGTGTGCTGGCCTCCCACTGAAAACTTCATGGACCAGATTCCTAGCGAATGCGAAATATGCACAGCAATTTTTTGCAGATCAATCCAAGATGAGTGCAGGCGTAAGGTTCTGTGTCCCAATGTGCCTACAGTAGATGCCGTGCGTGCGACAGTGCCTGAGTGACTCGCGGGGAGGATGGACTACCTAAAGAAAAATGTAATTTTATAGAAATACCTGAGCCTAAATGATAGGATATATTGAAAACATTTCACCCTGTATAGCACATACGACCATAGGACAATGAAAACTAGGCTTCCCGTCCGCTCAGCCATATATAAGCATTGTACCGGCGGATCAGTAGTCAGGTGGGTGACCACTGGCGAATCCCCGCTGTTGTATGTTTTTATTTTTTTCGCGGATCATCAGTTACCATCTCTAATCCATCGTATTATCTTTATTTGTCTGCCGTAATAGCTTTCCCATGGCGGTAGACGACTTCACGCGCGACCTTAACTCCTGGAACGGCTCCACGCTGTAGCGCAAGCTTAGCCTACGTCACAACGATGCTCGACCGCCCCGCGAGCGTGCGCTCCGAGCTCGTTGACCGCCTGATGGTGACAAGCAACACAAACGCCCGCCGACTTTTCGGCATATTTTCACGGCGACCGGACTGAGCCCATATCTTACCAGGAGTGGCAGAGGGCTCCCTTCGCCGCCAGCACCCTCGCACTCACTGCGCGCTTCCTGGCTGAGTACCTTCAGTGGCTCAAGCTGCGCGAGGAGGGCGAGCATCAATCGAAACGCCACTCCCTCCAATCCCAAGTGAGAGCAAGATGAGGGATGGGCTGTTGGAAATGAGGTTTAAGTTACGACTAAGATCGCGCCGTGCACTATGCAAAGCGGCATAACACTAACGATATCCGTGCTATTAAAGCTTGAAGCGAAAGCGAGGACGAGTTCCCGTAACTGCCAAGCCACGGCTGGAGTAGGGAGATTGGCTCGCAAGAAATGAACAGAAGATTGGGAAGAGGTTGTCTAGTTTGGAGCAACTCGACAGCATGTCCGAGTGATGAGGAAGCACCTCATTTGTCTTTCATGTTTCGATTGTGCCTGTTCATCATTTCTGACTGGGCAAGTTACGGCATACACACGCTCTTACGCCTTATTGCCTATGGCACGTTGGCGTGAGTTTGCTCGCTCGCGGTCAGCTTTCACCCAGAGCATCACCTCCAAACTTCCCATTTACAGAAGCGAAGGAAGCTCTAGCTACCCTTGTAGTGCCCTAGCTCCCGCCTTCAAAAGTGGAAAACAACGTCGATTCAACCCTCACACAGCTGCCAAACAATAGCTAGACTTGGCAAGGGGAAAGCCTCTCTCTAAGCGCTCCCACACTCCAACTGGGTATGGCAGTGTAGCATTTTGACGCCATGAGGGGGACGGCTTTGATTCATAATACACGCATAGGGCACAATGCGCTTCGAAGTGCTTCTTCCTCATATCTGGTCGGCGCGCAGAGGTCGCCGCTTCTTGACTTGGTCGAGCTTGATAGCGCGTACACGCGACTTCACGCGACTTCTGATGAGCGTGTGTATGAAGAGCACCAGAGGAAGGCGATTCAAGGAACCCTAAGCCGGGGAATCGGGTCTGACTTCCAGGCAGTACCTCGCTCACAGCGATTGAGGTAATCGTCTGCTCTGACAATGTTTTGCCTGTCGCAAGAGTCTGAAGTCGGTACTTCGTCGGATACCCAGCATCCCACATATTGTGTGAAAATG
This sequence comes from Paraphaeosphaeria sporulosa, assembly GCF_001642045.1. NCBI lineage: Eukaryota > Fungi > Ascomycota > Dothideomycetes > Pleosporales > Didymosphaeriaceae > Paraphaeosphaeria > Paraphaeosphaeria sporulosa. The sequence goes on along the minus strand of NW_017253378.1, from coordinate 57,633 downwards.
TGAACTCGCCGCATCTATATATGTGAATCATCGTTTGGGCCTCTTCAAATTGCTATCACATGCACGGAGGATCGCAAACCGGCGTTGCACCCAGGTCGGGCTTGCAGGTGTGACGATGATTCTGTTCACATTCACACTCACCACGTGCAGCCCGGTTACACAGACGCGTGGCGCGTACCTCACGCGTCAAAAGAGATTTCTGTCTGTACCACAAAGGCCCCTCTCTCGGTCTGCTTTCGCACGATCCCAACGCCTTTCTACAACATCTTCGCATGGTGGTTGACAACACGCACAGCATACACGATGGCGCAGACCGGAAAAAGGGCTACACTCAGCGTGCCGAAGACAATGACGCTGTCGCAGGCCAAGGTGATGAAGAAGACCCCAACGAAGAAGAACGCCGTCAAGAAAGCCGTGCCCAAGAGGACTCCGGCAAAAAAACCTGCACCGAGGAAACCTGCAGTGAAGTCCGCGACCACGAAGAACCCGGCCACTCAGCAGCTCGAGCTGCCTCAGTCCTTCCGGGCCACCAAAAATCTCACGTCGCACCCCGCTCAAAAGCCCAAGAAGGTACGCAACCCCCCCGGCATCACCGCTCGCATCCCCCAAACGCACATCGAGCTGACCACCCCCCACAGAAGCCCTCCATGCTCACGCGTAACACCCTCCTCCCCGATCCTAGCACCCTGACCCCCGAGCAACGCGCCGTAGTCGAGCGCCACGAGAAGCAGCTCGCGTGGCAGAAGAAGGAGCTCGCGCGGCAGAAGAGGGCGAGTGACAAGCGTGCGGAGGAGATTAGGACCAAGGGGTATCACTACAAGGGGCGGTGGGTGCCGCTGCAGCAGAGGCCGGACTTTGTGGTCAAGGTTGAGGCGGGGGAGGAGGGTGAGGAGATTCTGGTGAAAGCTGAGGCGGATGATCGAGCTGGGTCCGGCATGGTACGTTCTGCCCTCGCCAATCGTCCACGTGCGACACGCGCTGACATAGCCCAGGTCACACTCTCCTCCCTCCTGGCGACGCCGCATCCTTCAACGACCGCCGGGAACCGTAGACGCCGTGTTGGCGGGCCCGATATCACAAAGTCTTTCGACAAGCAGTATCCGCTCATCGCAGAGAGAGTGGAGAACGAGATGCTGGATGAGGCAGACGATGCGGGGAGCTTGTGTGAGTTTGTGACGGCGGATGAGTGGGATGATAGGGAGAATATGTACCTAGACGGGTAGAATCGTGGTGGGGTGAGGCAGCGCGAGGCGAGGCGGGGTATAGAATGTGAGTGTCGTTGGTGTAGGTGGGTTCGATCACAGTGGACGCAGGGCACGGAGAAGTGCAGGACTGGTAGACTGAATAGGGCATAGACAGGCACCGCGTACATTCGGATCGCTTGCCAGTTGCAGCGATTCATACTGTTCTCTAGCGAAATACTGCGAATTCGCTCCCACTTTGCCTTGGTCAAGAACTCGTAGCACCAGGCTGGCTCGATGTAACTAGCGAAGTGAGCTTTGCCACGGTGGTCCTCATCCTAAGTGCACAGCACATGCATAGCACCTCGCTGTGGGTGCATACTCGCTTGCCAGGGATGGCCGAAGAGCCTACTCTCGATCGCGGTCCCAATTTCTGGTCCATCCGTGTTAGTGAACATGTGCGACACATCGTAGTGGATGTACTCCCCAGACTTACAGATATCGGGATTATCTTCCTGGTAGTAGAGCGCATGCGACAGCACGAGATTGATGCAGAAGGTGAAGAGTGCGGGCAATCTGTGTGGCGATCAGGTTGATCTTGTCATACTATAACCACTCTGCGTACGTAGCGTTGAGGATGATCCTATGAGACTACTGGCACGCTTTGAGCTCACCAGGATCGACTTATCCAAGGTGAACAGTGTGAACCTGAGGTGCCGGCTTTTCCTCCCAATGTTCAGTGATGGACATTGCGAAATTCTTCTCGCCAACTGGCTAATGGTGCATCTCGCCAAAAGTCCCAAATGCAAACTTCACCTTCCCTGCAGGTGTGGCGAACCGCTGGCCAACCAGTCCGAGGTTGTCAGCAAGGATTGCTGCTTCTTCTGCGATTAGCTGTGAAATCTCATCATGCCTATCGTAGACGAGGAACTTTCCTATTCCTCTCCATTCACGGAGCTCACCCAACACCAGTGGCAGATAAGCCCATGCAGCCTGCGATACCGTAATGAAGAGCTATGCCATCCTCAGTACCGACTCCATGCGTCCCCAACCAATTTTTGGGTTCTTTACAAATCCTTCTAGAAGCCAGTTTTCTCGAGCAAAGACCGGAGCAATCCAGTCGTTGCCCAGGCGAAGATCTCCATCTTTCCACCACTGACTGGTATGGAAAGCAGTGGATATGGGGTTGGAGCCGAGAATATGAGCTTCATTCGGGTCCGAAAGTGCAATGTCAAAGCTTCACCAGACATTGATCATATGCTTCTCATCCTCGGCCTCTAAGCGAATCATGCCCTCGTACTGATCCGGAGTAGTCTTTGGCTTCTTTGAACTATTTTTACCCCATCCATCGGCCCTACGCTTCGTATAGGGCGGATTTTTCAGTACCCGTCCAGTTGGGGGTGAGGAAGCTGCAGGACCCGAGTAACGCCGTCATGGCGTTCCCTTTCCTCAAGCTCCTGGCCGGTAGGTCAATTCCCAAGTCGGCCAGTGCGACATGGGGAACTGACCATCTACGGGCCTTTGGATTGCCTCCTGGAGCCCGCCAATCAATTCAGTGTAGAGGACTACCTCACCGGCAGAGTGCGAACCGAGATTTCAAGGCTCTGATGCCGGAAGATCGGCAACAAGACCAGCAGGCTATGGCTGTGGGGGCTAAAATGTGTGGGTCATACTGACAGTACGACCCACATAGACAGGAGCTTAAACCAATCGGAGCTGTCGGCAATTCCAGCCAAGCAACATCAATCCTGCCCTCGGCACCGAACGGCCGCTTATAGCAGGCCTGCTGACTCAGTTTGACTGGATCAAAAGAAGCCAAGTTTGTTACCTCATCGCGAAGTCTCAACAGTACAGAACGTTTAAAATTACTCGCACTCCACGAATTTCCGGAGTCCTCGACAGGCATGCAATCGACGTGTGTCTTTAGGCTTTCCTCGGCTTTGGTCGTTCAAAATTGATCACCTGTCTTTGATCGTGAGCAGCGCGTCAAAGATCTCGAAGATCCATACGTGGCGAAATGGAACAGCAAATCACGATTGAACTAGCTGAAGGTGGCACTATTTTCAATGTCGAGAATACAATCAACGGCAATGTTGTCCTGCGTAATGCCAAACCAGAGCTGATTGGTTCGATCCGCATGGTCCTCTCTGGTCGTACCAAGACCAAGATCGTCGAGAAGAATAACAGAAACGCGACGTATCGAGGCCGCCACTTCTTGTTTATTCAAAAGACTGTTATAAATGCCGAATCCACCCCATTGGAGCCAGGCCAGAAGTATATCTGGCCGTTCACCATCGCCTTTCCTACCTTCTTGCCACCACCTGACATACGGGCGGCGAGCGTCGACGGCAGTACGCCACCAACTTTCCGGGCCGACGATATTAGTTTCTCGGTCAATGCCAAATGTTTCGTGGAGTACATGATCGCTGCAATCATTTTCAAGCATCAGTCGAGAGTCGTCCTTCACAAGAGAGAGAAGGTTGTGAAATACGTGCCGAATTTTCCACACCACCAGGAGCTCCCACCGCAGATGGACAAACTTTGGAACCAGAAGTTCATGGCTCGGAGTCTTCTATTGCTGCCAGAGAACGAGGGTCGATGTCTAACGCGGAGAGAGAAAGTCAAGTCAGTGTTCCAGAGCAGCAAGTTACCATGCTCGGCATTCCAGTTCAACGTCTCGTTTCCAACTTGTCTTCTAGTAGGGCACAAATTGCGCATTTTTACAACCATAGCGCACTTGTCGGAAGAATCTACGGTCATTCGACCGCCGCAGGTGACGCTAGCGACTCTATCTGTCGTGTTGAAAAGTCGCACATCCCTCCAAGCGGACGGAACTTTCCACCCGCATAACCACGTCCAGCAGAGCACGTGTTGGACGAGGACTTGGACCAATGATGGCCCATTCTTGGAAAGCGAAAATTGGCAGCAGACCTTCGACGCGACACTCCCGAGGACCCTACATCCAACCTTCAACACATATAACATCAGCAGGAGTTACTATCTCAAGATCACCGGTATCCTAAAGTGCGCCAATGAGAAATTCGACGTCAAAGTACGTGGAGGTTATATCGATCTACATTTGTATCCGCCTAGACTGCCTGCTGTGTCCTCGGAGGGCGATGGGCTGCCGACGTACAGAGAAGCAATGGCGATCGCACCACCACCGCGACTGGATAGCGACAGTGATTGATAGAGGTCTGGCTGGATGCGGTCACTACCAGTGATCAGAGACACATCTACTCCCATCTAGGGATTGATAACCCAGGAGTTTCCGAACCATCCATTCGCTTACGAATATATGCACTTGGATGAAGGCACATTGGAGTCTACTCTCTGTATTTCCAGATGAGTAAATGCCACTCAAACACGTCCACCGCAGGCACCAGTATTTGGGTGTTCAAATGGACCCGAACACAGAATAACAAGCAGAGGGAGAAACCGGCTCGGGTTTGAGATAATATGATAGATCTGTATGAACGGCTGATGAACGTTGTCCAACAAGCCCAGATTGCTATGGGTGCATGCTGATTGGCTGCTGCGCGAAGATTTATAGAATTTCCGTTGGGTCCCGCGGTGGACCGTCGGGCGCCATACATGATCTAGCTTGGGTTTCCGGTTCTTGTCGAGATGGTTCCACATTTCGTTTTGTGATAGTGCCTCGAATCGCCTGTCTGCGATCAACTGGGAACTCCACGCCTTGACAGAGCCGCAAGGGCTCTGTTGCCGGCTTTGGTTCGGATGGCAGCGACATGCGGATGACGCTGTGGGCAGCAGTACTGCCGCGACGCCAGGCAAGAAGACGAGTATGTTACTCCAAATACACTCACATAACACATGCTCACTCAATGCAGAATTCTCTCGCAGTCTGACCGCGTCATCTGAACAGGCTCGCGCCGCGACGCCAAAGGCAACTCTACAGACTTTCGCTCTAGAGATCAAACCGCTCGCCACACTCACTTGTAATCCTTCCAGTCGCAGCGCAGATACGACCGCAAATGGGGTTTTTTTTGGCGCACTTGACTGCCGAGAAGGAATGCAGGAATGCGATAGGCGCAAGACTGTCCGAGGAAAACTTCCAGGAGTCGGATGTCTACGAAGACGCGAGTGAGATTTGAGCAGCTATGCCAGAGCAGACGCGGTCCGCTGTTGTTTTGGTATGAGTTTAAATTTTTCAGTCTACTGCGCACTGTCCGGCCATTGGAGCCTTGGGCTGCATGTGTTGTCGCACGTAGATCCCATGCCTACTCAGTGAGGATCCGGGAGTTTGCGAAGAAACAACGCTTCTCACAACATGCGTGCGGTCACATTGCCTGCCATCCATCCCTTCTTTATTGCTTCAAGCTCCGAGGATATGTCGCCATTTCATCAATTTCTAGAATGCCATCATCCATCGTCCCGCAACCCTCAGTGCAAGATTGTGGAGATGTTGGCTTGACGACAGCGAAGTGACAAGCCGTCTCGAATAGCCAATCTAACGACATAGCGCAGTTATCCGTCGGCTCGCATTTTTTTTATGTCTCCTGGGTGCCTGCGCACGAAGCGATGGTTTCATTCGATACATTCTTTCCCATTCGCCTCTTGTCGCATACGATTCCCATCACTGCAAAAAGAATGTCTTGGATCCATACCGGTCAAATCGAAGAATGGAATGCACTGTGTACGCCAGCACATCGCGTCGCAACCTCCTCTGGTCAGACTATACTGCAGGACTTCAGCGCATGAGAGTTTGTGTAGGAATGATCTGCACGAACGGCAGAAATCGCCTTTTCAATGCCAAGTCAACCGTACTCTGTTTTATATGTGAGTGCATCACGAATTGTGTAGTACAAGTGTTTTGAGAAGATTCCTGAATACTGTACGGGTGTACAAGTTCGCGGTCCAACTCCAACTAAGTCAGCCCTGCCACTGGCCGGCCCACGATGCACCATGCTAAGTGCGCCAACCTCAGGACATAAGCCAACACCGCGACTACGCCTTTTCAGGATATTTCGCCCAGAGGCTTAATTCTCGCCACTCGAATAGTGTGGAGATGGAGCTCTTGTGAGTATAAAGTGTTGTGCGATGAATGCATATCGTAACAACACATCTTGGCGCAATGGGATGGCAAAGAGTAGTAGAAATTTCAGCAGTTGTGTTCTTGCGAGACCGTTAGAGCAGCACTGCGCTATCGGCAGAGTATCCCATCTGTGATGTTGTTCCCCTGCGGAGTATACTCCGGACCGCATAGGTGGAGCGGCACGCTTGGCTTACAGTCGGGCATCCTCGCACAAAGCTCAATGACGGGCAAAGCTGGATGGGTGGCAGGACATGCATTTCGGTCCCGAGTTCTATCAGTGTCTAAATTAATAGTCAGTGTTTGCAGCTGCAGTAGCCGCGGAGAAAGAAACAATATCTTTGCAAGGGCGTTTACTCTCAGTCCATATCGATGCTAGTTCCTCGGAGCTGGCTCATATGAGTTGTGATGTTGAACTCTCGGTTGAGGCTGGCGATACGGATCCTTGTTGCGCCAGAGTTCGTGCCTTAAACTGGAAGCCTGTAGGCTTGTAATTCACTGCGCCATTTCCTTATATCTTCTACCATCTCCAAACTATCCAGTGTGTGAGTTAAGCGGAGCCAGTCGCGCAATATCGCAGAATTTCTAGAGTTTCGCGAACTAATTTCGCCCGGGTCGTTCCGCAAGGGCAATATACTATTTTCTAATTCACAATATTGACTCGTTGTGAAGCTATCCAAAGGGCTGGCAAAATTCACAAAGGACACCAGCTTCTCTCATATAACCTGACACAGACCAAATACACGTGATAGATCAGCTATTTTTTTTATGTCGCTTGCGCCATTGCCGGTTCCTATCACCCTCGCACTGTACTCCACGATAAAATCACCCTACGCCCTCGTCAGCCGTGCCGGCTCGTCTCAAACCGCAGCTCGCCATACACTTACACCGTGCACAAGATTTGACCCGCGCGAAACCAATAGATACACCTACGGCAAATAATCCTGGTCTGGAGCAGACAACGGCGGACTGTCTCAACTGGTCTCCATTACAGGCCCGTATTCACCACGGTTTCTTTCGCGCACCCTCGCAACATGATTCCACGCCGAGAAATTCGCAAGCGACCAATCTTCGTCACCATGGCTCCTTTCACATCGTCTCATGACGAAGAAGTCCGGGGGCTCAATTATTTCCCGCCAGGCCATCGGAGCGGGGATAGCGGGTCTGGCACAGATGAGGTGGCTAGCGTCAACGTTGGAGCTAGCCACGCGCCGCATCTCCAACACCTTGCCCCAACAGAACACACGGTGGATCTGGGACAGGGTCGTCCGTACTGTTATCCAGCCCTATCCACAGCCTTGTATCAACGCCTTGTATCAACCTGAACATGCAGCTGAGCCATGCCAGCGACAGACTTGGATGGAGGAAAAACTTATCTCACCTGACTCGACTAACCTTGCGACCGGAATTGGTGGGTTCCAGGTGCGAGGAGATTGCTGGATCCCAGAAACGATCCCAGAGCCGCCGTATTTCGTCTTCCCACGAATGTCAGCACCTATCCGTGGGATCCCAAATTCCTATCAAGGCTCTCCTATGCCTGACGAGGACAGCTCTCCTTCAACTTGCGGGTACAATCCCCAGATGCGGTCGAAAAAGACATCGTCGCAGCTCAACACGTTTCCACCTGGTGCTCGATCGGCCTGATTTTTGGACAATAACGGGACTGTGCCTTCTCTATTGCTATTGACGGACTGGACGTCCTTGTCTCGGAAAGCGTCAGTTGGGAAGTCCTCCCAGTCTACTCTTCGACCCGAGAGCCGACCATGGAACAATGCTGCGCCCTCTGCCACTTCAATAGCACGCTCACATGCCGCCACTGACGGTGTCACTCCCATTGCCGGCTCGAATACCGTTCGGTCTTCTAATCCAGCAGCTCATGCCCCTTTGACATCCGACACAACCTCCAAAACTTGCCCAGCATTGAAGTCTGCTAGGTTTCAAGCTATACCGGCGAACGACTCGGTCCCTCCGCCTTCTTCGACCTCATTAGCCATGCTTCGACCTCATGAGCCATGATGTCATCGCTGCATCGAGATTCCTACAACTGCATGACGACACGTGAACGGTCCGGTCTCAGAGATTTTTTCAAACGCCATCTTCACGTCTGCCCACGATCCTGACCCAGTCCTTATTCTCTTACTCTCTACTTGGATTTGGGTAACGCAGCAACGTTGACCCAGGACATGCCTTTTCTCAACGAAGAAGAGTAACTCCTCGTATCTATGAGGGCTGCAGCTCAGCGTCGCCACGCAGCGCAGTCGATCCCATGCACGAGTATTCACTTACGAAGGCCCGCGCAACCTGTGCGCGACGAATGTTGTCGCGACTCGCCCCTGGTCATATATGGCCGTGGACCTGCGCATCCTCCTCAGGCAGCGGTACGTGCAATGAACGATGATACCTCCCATGCAGGTCCGAAGCCACCAACGCTAGCCAGACATGCCCAACAGTATATCTGGCGCTGCTCTAGTCGCGCACGCTTGGACGATGCGCAGCACCTAGAGGAATGACGCGCATACACATGCGCCAAATGACTCGCAAGCGCGATGTCTAGATTTCAAGTTAGAATAATGCGGGGTTTCTGCGCCTCGCGTACCTCGGAACAACCGACGACTTCAACACATCGACCAACAGAGTGTTCAGCCCATCAGACTGTCGCAGCAATCCGCGATTCATCGAATCCGCCAAATTGCTTAGACACACAGTGTCGATGCGCAGCTCCTATCGCCACGCACGCGCCTTGCGACCACCTCGTTATCGCCCCCACCCCACCAAACACAAGCATGCCCCACCACCTCCTCCAACGCCACTGGTCCCGCTTCATCGGCCCCAATCCGCCCTCACCACATGAAAAGTATCAGCCCCACGCCAACCCCATTTTCGCCTCGCCGTTCGGCCCCTTCCCGCCTAGCCCAGACAACCTCAACATCCACGAGCTCTGCTTCCCACCCAGGTCCCCGCTGCCCGAGGACTACCCTCTCTTCATCAACGCCATCACGCAGCAGTCCGTCTCCCTGCACCAGTTCTACACGCGCACATGCGCACTCGCGCGGGTGCTGCGGCACGATGGCCCGAACCCGCTCTCCCTGGGCCCAAGTCCAACCGACGACAAACACGACGGCGAAATCCTGGGCCTCTTCTCCCGTAACCAGATCCACTACCCGATGGTAGTGCACGCGTGCTGGCGCGCGGGCGTGGTTTTTGGGGGCATCAGTCCGGCGAGCACACCGCACGAGCTGTGGTGGGTGCTGAGGAAGATGCAGGTCACATCGATCATGGTGCACGAGTCACTGCTTGGGGTGTTGGGGAAAGCAATCGGGCTTGGAACGGGAGCCGGAGACGACATGCCGCTGAAGCTGGTGCTGGACGTGACAAAGGTCGTTGTGCTGAGTGAAGATGGGTCGATGGAGCGCGTGGGCGGGCATCGCACAGTGGAGAGCTTGGTGCGCGAGGGCATGCGGCTTCCGGAGCGGGCGTGGGCGATGCGCGGCGGAGACGACCTAGCCTATCTGTTCCAGAGCAGCGGGACGAGCGGACTGCCCAAGGCGATGATGATCACGCACCGCAACGGCTATCACTCTGGCATCCAGACGCTCACGACAGCCGTGCAGGGTGCGCGCTTCATGGGCGTGGAGCCGTTCGCGACGCCCGGCATCACCCTTGGCGTGATCCCGATGTACCACTCGTACGGCATGATTCTGTGGCACCTGCGCGTGAACCTGGTGCGTAACACGACAATCCTGCTGCCCAAGTGGGATCTTGAGCAAGCCCTGCAGGCGATCCAGAAGTTCAAAATCACAGCGCTGCCGCTGGTGCCGCCTCTGATCCGGCAGCTCGCGCAGTCGCCGCTCACAGAGAAGTATGATCTCAGCAGCGTCATTGGCGCCGTCAGCGGTGCGGCCTATCTCCCGCCAGACGTCGCGTACCAGCTTGCTCAGAAACTCCCGCAGGGAAAGGATATGCCGATCCCCTCGGGCTACGGGCTGAGCGAAGCAGCATCCATCGCGTCGCCTGCCACGCCTGGCATTTTTGGTCTGGAGACCGCCATGCCAGGGTCCATAGGGTATCTGTTACCCGGGATGGAGGGCAGGGTCGTGGACCCAGACACACTGCAAGATGTAAAGAAGGGCGAGAAGGGCGAGCTGTGGGCGCGCGGCGCAGTCGTGACGCCGGGTTACTTCAAGGACGCAAAGGCTACGTCCGACATCTTCACAGAGCCCGGGTGGTTGCGAACAGGTGACCTGGTAATGCGTGACGAGTTCGACAGGATCCACTATCTCGATCGGCTTAAGGAGATGATCAAGGTCAAGGGGTTGCAGGTTGCAGCGACCGAAGTTGAGGACACGCTTCTTGAGCACCCTGAGAACCTGGTAAGAGATGCGTGTGTTGCCGGCGTGGACAACGGCAGGGGAGACGGGAGCCTATTTGTCCGGGCGTGGGTCGTTCTCACGGACAATGGGAGGAGTTTCCGTAAAGAAGACGTTGCGAGCAAGCTGGATGCATGGGTAAAGAACAGGCTGAGTAAGCACAAATGGCTTACTGGCGGCATCGAGATGGTGGATTCGGTATGTACACCCCCGAGGAGCGAGGATGATGCTGACAAGATCAGATTCCAAGAACACCATCCGGAAAGATGCTGCGAAGGGAGATGCGTGACCAGTATCATGCGCTGTTGAAGAGAGAAGGCCAGGCGAAACTGTAGATAACGTAGCGTGATTATAGATGGCTCAAGAGATATCTGTGCAGGATATACTTTACTTTGTTTATGTCAAACTCTGAAACCGCCCTTCTTCCAATATTCGAGTACGAGGGACGCACGCACTCCGCCTTGGTATAGACTACCTCTGGCCTGACTGTAGATTCTACCTGTTTAATTATACCTCACTAATCATCCCAAGTATATACTAGATAGGTACGACACACCTCACGCTCCAGTACATCTGCCAAGAGGCCGACGGACAAGCGAAGTGACTTCATGGACGGTCATGATATGCCTCAGTACTCGCATCGCATCTGCATTTGGATTGTATCGGAGTTTGGGGTTGGTGCGTGCGGCAGGACCGAAGCCGTGTTGATGGTGGCTGCGGTTGCGCTGCCGCCCGGAGGTCTAACCGTCCTGGGTGCGCGAGTGGTGCGCTATTCCCGGTTTGGAAAAGACCGAGGTACCCCCAATCGACTCACGACGAGTCACGCTCAGCCGGTACAAAGAGGCGAATGAATACACCGGAACCTTGGAGCGGCGAGGAATGCCGTTTCATCGCGCGCCGACCGTGCGTGTGCTGGCGGCTCTGGTGGCCGTTGGACGGTCCTGGTGAGGCCGCTCGCTGGAGGAGCGGCGTGCGAGGGCAGCGATTGGCGCACGGTAGGTAGCGGCGACCGTCCCCCCGCGTTTCGCAAAGCGCCCATATCGCGACGGCTTGTCGCGCTGGTTGGCAGCCATGCGCCGACACGCCCGCGCTTTGAGCCGCCGCCAACACGTCGTGACTGGCTGCGGGGCTCTCGTGCTCTTTGTTCGCGGTTGCGCGTTTCTATTCTCAGTCACTGCTGGCCTTCACAACGTCGGCTTTGATGCGTGACTGGTATATGAGAGCGGCGGCCGCGACGTCCTTGCCTGGCCTCTTCTCTTGAAGAAACACAACGCTCATTCAGTTTGACTCACGAATCTCCTTCTGTCTTTTTCCTTCTCTTTTGCATATCTTACATAGCGCGGCACCGGTTGCCCTTGCATCCATCCAGCATATCGATAGCGATAGCGATACCCCTGATCGCCACCTCCACGACCACACATCTGAGCCTGCAACTCCAACTTCCGTACCCGCCAGCCACTCGACCTCGAAAATGGGCAAACTCGGCACCGCCATCAAGCTCGGCCAGACCGCCGCCCAGCATGCCCGCACCGCGCAAGACCTCCACGCAACCTCGAAAAACCTCCACGCGACAGCCACCGAGCTCCGCGGCATGGACGCGCGCGACGTCGGCCGCGCCGCCGGGCACACGGCGTACACGCAGGGCGCCGATACGGGCAAGACGGTTGCCAAGACGTGGCTCAAGACGTTCGAGGTGGTCCCGCGGCTGGTGTGTCGCGGGCTGCAGTTCCTGTTCGCGCTGATAGCGTGCGGCTTCTATGTCGGTGCTAACAGCAACGAGGGCGCCGCCGTGTGGCTCTTTGCCATTACCATTTCCAGCCTGAGCGCGGCGACGGCCGTCTTGTTCGCGCTCGCGACGCCGCTCGCCGCCATCCCCTTCATCGGCGGCAAGATGAAGCTGGTCAAGACGTACCGCGCCTTCGCCTGGGATCTAGCCCTGTTTGTGTGCTGGCTCGTCGCATTCGGCGTCTTTGCCGGCATCTTTCTGCACAGGGACAACGGCGACGTGTTTAAGGGCGCCAAGCCCGCGCCGATGAAGGCCGCCGTCTGGATTGATCTGTTGAATGCGGTGCTGTGGCTGGTGAGCGGGGTGTATGGGGCGGTGAAGACGTTTCTGGGGGACAAGGCGGATGCGGTGACGGACAAGTTGGGCGACAAGATGTTCAAGAAGAGAGAGGTGGGGGCGGGGCCGGGGAAGGAGGCGGGGTATGCGGAGAGCGTCTAGAGGGTTGTGGGAAGGCACTTCTGGGATGCATTTAGCGAGGCGTTTGAACGGATCTGATTGGCTATTCGTGCCGCGGTAGACGTCATAGGATGTATTGAATAACTAAGCAGGCTTTGTAGTTTAGAATTAGCATCGCGACCAGATACCCAAGACTGATACCCCGATATATCTTCATGGTCTTGCACTGTCCCATCTTCTGTAAACGCTCATGTTTGTAGCGGCCTCCAGCAGTATAATTATTTGCTTTTCGAGTGCCCATCCACGCTCAAGTTCAGGTTGATTACTTCCGCAGCTCCCGCACGAATCTATCGCCCTCGCAAATCCACTGATGAAGTGACGTGTAATGGTGGACTGTATGATGTATCTGCGCGGCCATTTATCACCAGGTGCAGTACAAGTCATATCAAGACGCAAATAGTGACTGCGCATCCAAGGCGGACGCAAGCTACCCGACAGCGTCTCCTCGGCGAAATCCACCTACTCTCCACTGATAATGCCATACTATGGCGCTGAGCGTCGTAGTGCGTCCTGCTACTGGAATTGTCCTACGTCTTGGAGACGACATTTTAGCCTCGGAGTAACAATCCGATTTACCTTGGTTCATTCTGAGGATGAGGTACCCGATGTGCAGAGCGATTGAGACCCGTTTCACCTCCCTAGCCTAACCTCCCTCCCTACGTTTAGAATATCCCACCACGCAGAACCACAAAATTCTTCAAGCAGCACCACTCTCCGACCCACCATCCTATTAGATCCAAACCAATCGGTATGTATACTTCAGTTAGATCTGGATCCTATAGTTGCACAGATGCCTTCCTCACAAATGTCGTAGAAATTGTGGCTGGGGGCGAACCTTGCGTTTACACTTAACTCACTTCAATAATGTATCGCATTGAAGGGCGAGGGCTGCCTCCCTGGTTGCGGTCGTGGCGCAGGGCTGCTTGCTTCGCGCGATCATGATCTGTATGACGGGTATGGTACGGCAGCTGGCACGACACCTGGCACGACACCTGGGAACAAGTTTGCTAAAAATAGCTATCATGTGACCACTTATCCACGTTTTGAGTGATCGGGAACGCGAAGTCATTGATTGATATCACGCAGTGGTACAGCTAAATGCTTCAGGGTGTTTTATATAGATAGGAGGGAAATCAGCGATTATAGCTATGCAGGCAGACATACCTGTCTTTGACACACGTGACTAGAGCAACTTAAGAAACACCTGCCACTAGGTATCGCCAGTCGATGCCCGCCACATTTATGAGACACGACGTAAAACTTGCCCCACAAGAGAAGTTGTTTTTGTGCCCTTTGATGCGAGATGGAAGAGGCCTCTGGTGCTGCGTGGTTGGACCTAATGGGTCATATCGATAAGATGCGGCGCAGCACAGCGCGCATCGCATGCAGCTGTTCAGCCTTGCAGCGGCACCCCCTCAACCTGGGCGCTTACGATATTACCGCCTACACGATGCCACCTACTTCTCCATCAGCTACCCTATACGCACTTGCTTCGTCCGTCGATCTTTTCTGGGTATGGATCCGCTCAGCGTCGCAGCCAGCATCATCTCAGTTCTCCAGCTCTCGGGCAAGGTCCTTGGATATCTCAACGACGTCAAAGATGCTTCGAAAGATCGTGCAAAGTGCGCGGTTGAGGCCTCAAACTTACATAGTCTCCTTCTTAATCTGAGGTTTCGTCTTGAAGAGGGAAGTGCCGATCCACAGTGGTACACCGCTGTCCGAGCCCTGGGAGTCGAGAATGGACCGCTTGACCAGTTCAAGCAAGCGCTGGAAGCACTCCAGATTCAGATGATAGGTGGAGGTCAATTACAACAGGCAGGTAAAGCGCTAGTATGGAAGTTCAAGAAGGAAGAAATCGCTGGTATATTAGTCCGAATTGAGCGTTTAAAAGCGCTTGTGGGGATTGCGTTACAGATGGACCACTTGTAAGCCTTCATGTAGCACTATAAAGTTATATCGCTTACCTTTAGGAGTAAATTGTCCCAAGCTATTAAAGATGATACCAATATCCTTCGATTACACGTGCCCGCAATACATGCTGGAGTAGACAAGATCCAGCAAGAACAAGTCGACGCAAAGCACATCAAGATGGTAGAATGGATCTCGCCTACTGAATACCCCGCCCAGCAATCCGACATCATAGGTCGCAGACAGGAGGGAACGGGCCAGTGGTTTCTCGACGCACCCGAGTTCACAAGGTGGATCGGTGTCCCGAGGGGGGCTCTCTTCTGCCCAGGGATCCCTGGCGCCGGCAAGACAATGGTGGCAGCGATCGCGATTGACCACCTCCTAAATTCTGCGCAGAGTAGTTCGGTCGGAGTTGCGTATGTGTACTGCAACTATAAAGTACAAGCAGAGCAGGATGCCTCTAGTATGCTAGCAGCTATCGCTAAGCAGCTATTGCAGGGTCGACCGTCGATGGTAGAGCCTGTAGAACGACTACACAAGCAGCATACGAACCGAGGTACGAAGCCATCACCTGAGGAGATCTTTGGCGCCCTCAGAGAAATAGTCGCAAAGTATTCTACTGTCTATATTGTGGTCGATGCTCTAGATGAGTGTCGAGGCAACGACGGTAATCATCACCTATTTCTGGCCAAACTCCGAAGCTTGCAAGCGGGACATGATGTCCGCCTTCTGGCTACCTCGCGGTTCATACCAGAGATCGAAGTCGAATTTAAACAGACAGAGAGGCTTGAAGTTCGGGCTAGCAATGAAGATGTAAGGCGATTTGTGGTTGGCCAGATGTACCGACTGCCTAAATGCATTCAACGTGACCGTACGCTGCAGAAAATGGTGGAAGAGGAGATTCCAGAGAGAGTAGACGGCATGTAAGTCATGTGTCCGCCCTGCGACGTGCTATAGGCTAATGAGTTCCTAGGTTTCTTTTAGCTCGCCTACACATCGATTCTTTGTCAGACAAGACGACCCCAAAAAAAATCAAGACAACGCTAGCTAACCTCTCGAAAGGCTCAGCTGCGCTTGACGATGCATACAAAGACGCTTTGCAGAGAATTGAGAGCCAGTTGGACGGCCACCGCGAACTGGCCCAAAAGGTCCTGTCGTGGATTACGTACGCAAAGAGGCCACTTACTACAGCTGAGTTATGCTGTGCCCTAGCGGTGGAGCCTAAGGAACCGGAGCTCGATTCCGACAACCTACCTGACTTCGAAGATCTGGTATCCGTGTGTGCTGGCCTTGTCGTCGTGGATCGGGAAAGTGCTGTTATCCGGCTCGTGCATTATACTACGCAAGAGTATTTTGAGCGTGTTAGAGACATGTGGAATCCCGATGCTCGGGTGCAGATAGCCTCAACATGCCTCACCTATCTATCGTTCGATCTTTTCAAGACAGGAAGCTGCTCCTCAGACAAGGATTTCAAAGAGCGGCTTCAACAAAGCAAGTTCTTAGACTATGCAGCGAAACATTGGGGTGAGCATGTTGCGAAGGTGGAGAGCGACACGTGCGAGCTAGCCTATTCTTTCCTTTCTAATAGCTGCTTAGTTTCGAGCGCTACGCAGGTGCTCTTGGTTCCAACGTATACATACAGCGGTCATAGCCAGGAATATCCCAAGGCCAGCACAGGAGCACATCTTGCAGCGCGGTTTGGATTATCACGTATCCTAGAGGCTCTGCTCTTACTTGAAGGACAAGAGAGAGAAGCTAATTTAACAAAGAAGGATAGTGGAGGTCACACTTTACTTTACCTCGCAGCAGCAAACGGACATTGTATAACAGCAGAACTACTAATTGACAAGGGCGCCGAGGTCAACACTCAGGGTGGATACTACGGCAACACGCTTCAGGCGGCTTCAATGGGAGGCCATGAGGCGA
>NW_017253378.1:17069-38454 GCF_001642045.1 Paraphaeosphaeria sporulosa | reverse complement strand
CAGGGTGGACGTTACGGAAACGCACTGCAGGCAGCTGCCTATGGAGGACACACAGAGACCCTTGACTCCTTAATCACAAATGGTGCTACCTCACAGCTCCAGGATCATTATGGACGGACACCGCTTTGGTTGGCTGCAGCTGGCGGCAAGACCGCCACAGTAGAAGCCCTCATTAAGAAACATAGCGTCGATCATCAAATAGCTGACAATCTTGGGAGAAAGCCTTCCTGGATAGCTGTGAAGAAAGGACATGGCGCAGTATCGAAGGTTCTCCAAGCGCATGATGGAGAATCCAACACTGAGCCAATAGTGCCACCCAACGGGAATCATCACCAATCACGTCTAGAATGCGATGTCTGCACCTCAAAAATTCCAACAACTGTCTTTCATTACCATTGCAACCTCTGCGCTGGTGGAAATTGGGATATATGCGAGGACTGTAGGAAGTGTGGAGCCACTTGCGTGGACCCGGCTCACCTTCTGCTTAAACGGACGATGCTTAACGGAGTCTGGTCAGAGATCACAACTAACCATGACTCATGAGACATCACGGCAACCATATAATTATATCTAGTCTACCTTACCCATGCGTCTAAATTATATCTTGCTTATAAGTTAAAATACAGCTCCATTTGGTCCGTATATCATTACTACTATTTAAAAATGTGACGTGAAACGCCATTGGGCAGCTCCTCTGCGGAGCTTCCTTGTATGCTCGGGGAGCTTCCTGTACGTATATGGCTAGTTCTGCGCTTAGACCTAGCAATATCTCTATATATATGGAGCGTGGGAGCTCTCTCCCACACTCCAGTGACACCCTGAACTGCTTGCCAAGCTCCCTCCAACAAAAAAATAATTGCGATTGAATATTGGTGACCACACTTACAGATATCCGCCATGTTCCAGTCCATTATAGCAATGGAGGAGGGTAGAGATAGAGACATTACTTTGTTCCAATCGAGCAGTATATGTGTGAGGTATATCTATACGCAGAGCTTGCGCCAGCGCTTAGCTGGCTGGATCTATATCAGCGGATACTGTAGAGGAGGGTAAGCTCGAGTAGGAGGCATAGCGTCTATGAGGAGAAGCTTTAAGAAGCATGCGCCATAGCTCCCGCGATTTTAGTATAGCACGGTTGTATAACATAGGCTACTAAGTGTAATGAAAGCCAATTTTTCAGCCAGGAATTCTTGCTCAATTGCGGGGGCGTACACATGTCCCTACGGATGAATCTGGAGTAGGTCTTCTTAAGCGCTGCTTATGTTCAAACTTTTAAGAGAATTTTTTAATAGGCTGAGACGTGTTTTAAACCCTCTACAGTAATGCTAGGTGAAGTTTCTAATAGAAGGGAAAGGGTGCATTGGTGTAGTAGCTTCTAGCGCTGTAGACAAAATGCCTGAAAAAATAACAAAGGCTGCTGTAATTGTACACGCTTACATCCTCAGGATACTATACTATAATCAGAATACATTATTAGGTTGTTTTGAAATTCATTAGAGGGCGGGTTGCAGAGTAGTATCATTTAACGGGTTTTATGGTTCTGCGTAGTGGGTTGTTCTAACCATAGGGAGGGAGGTTACCCAAGAACATCATAAATATCGCTCCGCCTCCCCCTAGGCCGCCTCTGCCATTCTGCACTCGGCCCTGGCACCTCGTAAATACTGCTCGGCGGCGGCCTCCCAGGTTGCACCTCCGCGTTCACACTTGACTCTGCCACCGCCCTCTTCCCCCCCGGCACTACCCTCTGCAAGCTCACAACAGGAAGCCTTCCCTCTATCTGCTTGCGCCGCTCATCATCGTCCACCTTACCAGGCAGCGGTTGCACCATCATTACCTCTGGCACGATGAAAGCGCTGCGCGAATTGGGAACAACCGCCTCAGGACGCGCAGCGGCCTCGCGTTGTTCCAGATCCGGAGCATCCTCGTAGGTATTGGGATCCGGAACAGTCTCGCGCCTACGCTTTAGCTTACACCGGGACGTAGAGGTCGGTGGCGGCATCCTGGTACTAGGAGTGGAGTCGTACGCCTCGTCCTCTGCCTCCTCCGGCGGTTCGGTTCCAGGGTGTTGCAGCGGCATCTCGATTGGGGTGATGGGTGAGAATGCGGCGGCGGCGTCGGCATACGAAGACGAGAAGGACGAGAAAGATGTCGAGGATGAGTAGGATGCTGATCTGGTGACAGCGTGGGGGGAGAACATGTGGTCCGGCAGTCCATTTCCAGTGTCGATTTGTGGAACTCCAGTGATAGGAACGCTGCGGGAGGGCGCGGCAGCGGGGAGGCGAGGCGATGGGGCGGGGGTGGGTCTGCGGGACCAGGAGCGCGAGTGCGACGGGCTGTACTTGTAAAGCGAAAGCACAGCGCTAGGGGGACGCCTGCGTACGGGAGGAGTGGACGTTATGGCAGCGGTGGCTTGGGAATGTCCGCTGAAGGTGAATGTCGGCAAAGGGTGAGGGAGTGCAGGGGCGGCGTCTATTGCCCATGACGTTAGGTTGGCATTCGAGCGGCCGATGCGGCGCACGCGGGGACGCGAAGTCAAGTTCGTTGCGGTGGTTAAGATGCTGCGGGCGGGCATTTCACGGGACGGCGTGGACGATGTGGTGGCGGGTGGCGCGGCGTCGATGGTGGGGAGAACTGCGTTGGGATGTTGGGAAGGCTCGGCGCGATGCTCGGGTCGAGGACTAGGCGGCGATTCGAGCCCGTCCGGATCTTCGTTGTCGCTGTCGGCGGCAGCTGGGAGGGTTTCGCTCTCGTTCGCGCGGAGCGAAGGCGAGGGAGGGGTGGTTGTGCGGGCGGCTGGCGCGGTTGAGTCGGCGTCGGCTTCAGCTTCGTCCTCAGATCCGTCGTCTACGTGGCCTTCGACGTCGGTATGGCGCTCGTTCGTGGAGCCGGGCATGTCGACTGCACGCTGCATCGCGCACCGGCCGCCCCGATGGTCCATCAGGCAGTCGTTTTGGGAGTCAGCGTGCCCTAGACCTGCGCACTCATCAGCTCCACGCCGTACACGGACATCAACCCACTCACTCGCTCGAATCGCGCCCGCCACGGCGCATACGCTGCTGTCCAAGTTCACCTTCACAAACTCCATCTTCTTGACGCCAGGGTGCAGCACCCGCTGCGGGCATGCTAGTATCGCAAGATCCTCCGCAGACGAGACGTCCGCCAGGTTGCACCAGTGCACGACTTCGGCGTGCGAAGAGAGGACAAACGAGTTACCACGCTTATCTGGTGGCGGCCACGCAGCCACGTCCACAGGCGGGCGCCTGCCTTTGCCTTTGCCTGCAGGTTTACATGCCCGCGCGTCGTCCTTCGTATACGCCCAGAGGATGTGGACGAGCGGATATCGAATATCCAACACAATGGCAAGGTTTTCGGAGGTCGCTTCGGAGTCGTCTTCGAAGTGCACCCACACAAGGGCGTGCTTGCGAAGCACGAGGTCATGCTTGCGACGGCGCTGGGGGTTGGGGAAGACAAAGGATTCGTGCGATATGAGGGTATTCCAGTCGGGGTAGGAGGGTTTAGTGGTTATGGAGAAGCTGAAGGAGTCGTGTGGGACGTTTGCGGCGCGTTGGGTATAGCAGGCGTAAATTTGCGCTGGGGTAGTCAGCAGGGCAGGTAGGCATTGCAGTGTAAAGTGCGTGGGAAGGCATCACGGTGAATGAACGCGACAGAGACCGGAGACCGACTCACACCAGTTCTCGTGCTTCAAGTTGTTATCTTGCGGGTTCTCCTCGCTCACTTCGTCGCCATCGCAGTGCCACCTATTCAGCCCGCGCAGCACCTCGCCAGTCGCGCAGCAATACGTCTTGGCTTTCTTCCTGGAGCCTGACGACGCTTTCTGTGATCGCGCGTGTTTGGGAGCCATGGCGTCGTTCTGGGAGATGGGCGCCACGCGTCTGGACCTCCGATGAGAATAAGGTCATCAACGGACGAGGAAGGCATCGACAAGTGTGCTGCGGAGCTGGTGTGAGTTTCGTCAAATCTTACCTGTTATGAGACAAGGATCCACAGGGCACAATGTCTCTCGTGGCAACCTTCCTATGTGCGCCACCTGGAGCACGGAGTGCGCTCGCTGAACGTCCGTCGCGATTGAGAGTACGTGGCATTTCAAGCGTTCGACTGGACGTATCGAGAGGGACTGAGAAGTCGACGTTCTCCCACAAGCGCCAAGCGTCCACATGAGACTAACGCCGTGCTAGCGTGGCATCAGTGCTCAGAATGGGACTAGGCACCCGAACATCCTGGGAGGGTCGGCTGGCTCACTTGTTCGGAGCGAGCGTCCCAAGCTTTGCGTTGCAGGATCTGGTGGGGGAACATTTCGCTGCACAGGGCGAGACTGAGAATGTGTGGCCTGGGCCGGTGCCGAAGAGACGTCAGGTTGGGACATGGCGCCGTGCCTCCGCGGACAGCTCGCTCACATTCCAAGTGATCTCACGGCCAAGCCCGC
Source organism: Paraphaeosphaeria sporulosa (assembly GCF_001642045.1). Taxonomy (NCBI): domain Eukaryota; kingdom Fungi; phylum Ascomycota; class Dothideomycetes; order Pleosporales; family Didymosphaeriaceae; genus Paraphaeosphaeria; species Paraphaeosphaeria sporulosa. Next base: position 34,010 of record NW_017253378.1, on the reverse strand, counting down.
ACCTGCAGCCAACGAAGTGGGTCGCCGCCCGCTGCAGGGATTGAGTCCGCACCGGCGGGCGACGAGCGCACTGTTCGATGCCTGCACCGGCAGCAGACGGCTGCCCAAGGCATCACAACACCGTCAATGCTGGAGATAGACGGAATCAGATGACCAAGGACAAAGAAACCCTCTCTGCAGTGGAGCGAAGCACCCCGCGCGCTACCAGAGCCTGAGCCACTCAGAGACCCGCAAGCCAGCCACAATCGCCACACTGGTGTAGCCAAATTGCGGGGTGTCCGCACAATGTGAGATAAAGAGTGCAGAAGGACTCTGGTCCCAGGATCCTGATCCCGGCCGGAGATCGCTGGCCACCGTAGAAACTAGCGGGTAAACTCCCCTTCCGCGGACTGCCCGGGAGACTAGGTTAGCGCGCGAGCATCCTTATCGTTATGTTATCACCAACGAGCCTCCCGTCCCTTCGCTCCAAGCGCTAAACCCGAACACTCGCGCGAAGTCTACAAATCTTAGTGCGCGCAGTTGGGTCAGTCTAGGTATGCTAGGAATTCGGTACGTCCAATCGTCGGGTCCACCCTCGTCGTACTGCTCTGTCAGGAAGGGATGGTCGGTTAGAGGCAGACAGGGAGGCAACAGGAACGCGCCGCTGTCTCCCATCCTTTGCTGCCAATTGCATTCTCGAGAGTAGATTTGACTAAGCCTTTCCCCCTTCATTCCCCTCTTCCTGCTGAGGCTGGAACAGCCGGGCTGGGTGGGCGCGTCCCGTGTCAGTCTATTGCATCCTCGCCTTGTGTGCTTCGTGGTATGCTCAACTGTGGAAGCGTACAGGGATGGCGCATCATAGCTGCAGCCGCGGAGCACACTTGCCTATCTTGCATTGCTCAGAGCATTTGGAACTCGTATCCTGATGTTGCACAGTTGCCTTTATCGCAGCCGCCAAGGGAGTGTAGAGACGGGATCTTGCTCGTCGCGTTGCCGACACAAGACCGCCGGCCACGCCCGCCAGGGTTGGCGCCCAATCACCTCTGCCTACTGTGTCACATTTTGCAACCGCGGCAACAACACATCGCATTCTAGAATCGACCCGGGCCCTCATCCACGTCTGAGTCTGCACAGACTCCTTCCTGGCAATGCACAAGGCTGTTCATGGAGGGACGCAATCAATCCGACGTGCATCACCAATACTCATGCATCTCCATTATCGTCCCTTGGCCGTGTCATGCAGCAGTTGCTCGAAAGGAGGGCCTCTGCGAGAGCACTGCCGAGCGCACTCGGGCCGATATGCCTCAGATAGGATTCTGTGGCTTGTTTGTGCGCTCGCCCGCAGCTCCGAGATATGGCGTGGCGGGGTCCGGTTCGGGCGGTTCCATCGTACCGTGTTCGATCTTCGGTTGCTTGGCCGCCGGTGGAAGGCACAGGTCCTCCGTACGCCCCGTCGGCGGGGGGCTGCATGCGCTTCGTCGGTCGTGACGTCGGGATTGGCGTCACTCCACTGCTGGGCCGAGGACGATATGCTCTGCAAGCCGAAGTCGGGCCTCCGGTGATGAGAAACCGCGGGACCGGCGTCTTGTTCGTGGTCGATGTGATGGAGGATTGTACCAACTATGTTATCCCGCGATCCAAAGTGATGAGGAAAGATCACAATGCTGATTCCACGGCGATAATCTTCCGCGATGTCTTCTACGGCATCGCTTTCATTTAAAGGGAGCTCCAACATCTCATCGCTTAGCCTTGAAACTATATCTGCTGAGCCAAATTCCGCAAAGCAAGCATAGCGCCGGTTGATCATGCTTTTGGCAACATTTGGGCCTCGGGCCACTTGTGGCTCGAACCTTGGAAGCGATCGTTCATGGGGTTAGATGTGATGCGTATGATAGATATAGACGTCTGCAGGCCCGCAGCCACTTTCAAGTCCTATTCGTCCCTTCTGTAAGCTCTCAGAACTTCTTTCCCCCATTCGAGATTCGCAAAAAGCTCGCGGAGAGCAGCGTACACGAACCGGGTCTCTAAGGCATAAGTCTTCGACGGTACAGGATCTTGCCAATACCACATAGTCAAGTCGATATCCTATTGGTGTTGACCAGCCTAAGAGGCGATTGTACACTCGACCCGATCGCCCACGTCGGACTTGTTAGCATCCACACCAAGGATTCGTCGATTGGGTTTGAGTCTCCCCAATCTCGCGACTACCAACACATTTATGCCTACCTTGCACGGCGCTTTTGCGGCATTGGGTATAGAACGCGATGCAATCAATGATAGATGGACTTTTACACGGATTCAAGAGGTGTAGATTTCCATTGCAGAAAACCACGTCGCAGTCTCCAATTCCATGGCCCACAAACTCCTTCCTTCCGAGCATTGTGTCCCTAGATTTCGCGGCCCCATCGCCATGCAGACTGTGTGGACATGCACTAAGGCAGTGCGCGTGCCACTGTCGCCTATCCTACCGCACGCACTCCGATCTGACCGCGCACCGCCTTACCACTACGCCCCCCAATCACACTCATTGCGCCATAATTTACGCGAGGCTTGCCACGCGATATACTTTAGTCGATCGACTCACAAGCGTGGTCATTGGCAACACATTAAGCACGCGCAAATTCCCACGCAGCCGAAGTAACTAACACTTATCCTTAGTCACTGCCACCGAAACCCCTGCCGCCCGCACGGAAATTAAGAACCTAAAGTCGCAGTATACGCTGCAGGGAGATGTTCGGGCCCTGAGGCTAGTTCAGATGTGGATTAGGATTAGGCGATCTCTTGGTAAGACGATATTCAGCCTCCGTGGAAATAGTCTGTTGGTGAGGGTGGCACGGATGCGCGTTCGTTTAGCCCCAAATATGCTTCTGTAATAGCGGCGCCCACCGAGTGCGCACGAACGCCCGCTGAGGCATAGGCGGTAGGGCCGTTCCGCTTGTCCGGAGCGGCCCACGCGCCTCGCGCGAATCGTCCATGGAGGTAAGAGGATCGACTGCGATCCTCGACCGCCTCGTGCCGCCGTTAAGGCTATCTGCAGGAGCATCGCCAAGAAGACTTCTAGGATTCACGATGAACGCTTTGTGTGCAACACTTCGCAATTTCACTTCGTCTGAAATCGCGCCGTTTTTCGGCTTTCTGCGCTATCATCTCGTTGCTTTGCATTCATCGTGAATGGACGACTGGTTTTACTATCGCTATCATACACCAGCTCGTCACCCCATGTTAGTACTGATCTGATTTGAAACAAGTCGTCAAATTCTCGAACAATGCTGCGAGACAGGCATCCAGGGCTGAACTGTATCTCTACTACACTAGGAATCGAGGCAACTGCAGCGCAATTCGAGCATCCAGCACAATTAGATGGCTACTCTAAGACTGCGTAGGACGTTCTTGTCGTCCCCAACGCGAACAAAACCCCGGTTTGACGATGAAAAAAACTGATGTCGGATGGTCACTGTAGCGGCAAAAGGTATCGCCGACAGGAGGTAGTAGATGCGATCTAAAAGTTTTGGAGGTATGCATTTCCTTATACTTGGGATCGTCTGGCATGTCTGAGTGCATTGCTTAAGTTCCATCATCAATCTAGGTAATTACACTCTCATACTTGTGCCCGTAGTGATTTCTTTGCCTACGGTGCGCAATTCCTGAGCCGCGCTCATGGCTACAGTCCCATATTGCAACACGGTTCGCAAATTTTTGAAGAATCGTTCTCCAGACGCGCTGTTATCGAATCTCAATTATTAAGGCTACTGCGACGCGTCCGCTACAGCTAGCACAAAGCCTCATCGCACGTTGGCGGCCGAATGTGTGGGGACGGATGCACACAATGCAAACATGCGTTCATGCGTGAGCCAGGGTCTGACCACGAGGTTCTGTCACTAAGGTTCCTGTTTTTGCACACTCAAAGATCCGGGGATATTATCTATAGGCTGCCTAAAGCAAAGCGGATCGAAGAAATAGCCTTGAAGAAGAGAAACCTATGCGAGAACAGAAACCCATGCAAAACTTAAGACACGCTTCATACGTAGTCAACACTCCGGTCGCGGTAGCCCTACGCCCAATTGCCGGTGTACACGTACCAAGTATGGCCGTGGGTGCCCAGGTCGTTCATCGACAAGAGAACGTTAAGACACCTCACGTTGGAGTCTGGTCTGTTTTCACCTGATGCAACGACTCGCCTTGACACGGCGATCGCTTTTGCCACGGTTGGGCCCGTAGACTCAAGGCAGTGTGTCAGCAACAATTTCGGTCCACGTTGACATTTAGAAATTAGTGAAACGTGAGATACAATTTGGAGGGTTTAAGAGCGATGAGAAGATTGCGCATCTCAATACGATCGCCCGCAGTTATGTGATGCCATTTTCACCCAGCCTCTCTGCTCTGGGGATGCGAAAAGCAGGATGACCGGAAGCGTGAATGCGTGTTACACCTAGTGCTTGGGCGACACCATCATACACGTCGACAATCGCACAAGCAGAGTGGCTGCGGCATTTGGTGGTGTATCTGACAGCGGACGCCCGGAGACGGTAAAGAGAGAAGTGGGTCGGCAAGACTGGCTGTAGAATTGGTATTTTGGGATTGGATGAGAACTGAACGTGAACAAAGGTACGAGGGGCAGATGTCAGTGTGGGACGAGGCGCATATATTTGATCAAACCCTCTCTATTACTATTGATTAACAATAGAAACACGACAGCCCAGTATTATCGATTCATCTTTGAGGAATTGTGTATGGGTTGGGATCTACCTGGTAGCTAAATTTTATCATTTGTGAGTGAAAACGAACAACTTTCAGGACATAGAAGAACCTTAAAGCTGTGGCTAGTCGTTAGCAAAGGCTTTTCCATCGGCCCAGAATTACAGCTCATGCAGACCACCAACGTAGTGGCCGAGCACTGATGTCAACCGAGCCAGCCGTGCCCACATGTCCACGAGGCGCCACACCCTAGGCTAATTCCCTTACCCCGTCTTTACTTCATCTTGTCTACAATTGCTTCCAATCCAGCGCCGAACTCTCAATTCCATGCGGCAAGCCTGCCCCACACACTCGAAATTCTCCGGACCCTCAACAGTGGCGATGGAGAAGAAGGAGGCGAGATCAGGCAGGATGCTATTGATGTCTTCAGGAATCCGCTTGTCCTTGGACTTAACATGGGAGAGAGATTGAATACGAACAGGAGGGTGCTTAGTGGAGTGGGTGGAGGCTTGGGAGTGGGAAGAATGGGGGGGGGTGGCGAATCTGGCTCCATGGTTAGTTGCGTGTCAGATGCGGCTGTGTTAATTAACCTAATCATATGCGAATTATATTTCTGTCAGTAAAACTTGTGGTGTAGGTTGGGTCCTGACTGGATTGTGCTAGTGAATTGTATATATGTGATACGCGGATTTGCGCGTTGTGAAGATACAATCTGAAGGGCTGCGCAACATGAAAGAAAGCACAACACATTGCATGCGACTCCAATACACAGTTTTAAGATCACGTTGAGTAGCGAAGCAGCATGTAGCTGCTTACTAGAGGGGGTTTTTTTTCATCACGATCAGCCCTAAAGCCTTACGACAATTACCGTTTACGCCAGTAGTCGACTAGGGGTAGGCATGAGCATACAGGACGACGAGTTAGTTTTAATTCCTATATCCCTTCTGCCTACATAACAACCATTCCTCCCGTGACCCTCAAAGCGCACTCGTCAATCTGCGACTCACCGCCAAACCATAATCTTCCTCCCCTAACTTACGCAGCTTTCCACTAAACACGCCCCCTTCACATTTCAGATTCAATGCATGCTGAAAACTGTACGGAGCACAGACGTTACGCCTCTCCGCGGCTTAGGTGCTTTGCAAGTACATATCGCCCAAAAGGATCCTTGCTTCGTGATTCTTGGTAATCATTGCCGGGTCTCAGTATATCTTAATGGCTCGTGTCGCCAGATGGACGCGTATATGAAGGCTACCTTGACTGATCCAGAATACTGTCCCATGTATAAATGACACCTTGATCTCCATTCACCTTTATCCGCCCGGACCCTCATACTCTCTCCAGCATCGTCCTAATACCCGTTCATGGAACAGACGCCTATTCCTTGGAATGCAGTACAGGGAGCAATAGTACCGTTTCCTCTTGCGGAACAAGACCCTAAGAAGCACTTCTTGCGTAGATTTGAAGCACCCAACTTCCTCGCAAGGCATTATCAATGTTTTCACCGTACAAACTTTTGTGAAATAGTTGCAAGAACCAGAGCGGATCTGCGCAACGATATGGATACCGCAGCATCGCAAGGGCCTCGAGTGATGCACCCTGATATGCAGACGTCAGGAATCTACTGCGGCGGCCCGCCACTTCTCAACTATAACTTTTCTCTTGGAAAGGCCGGATTCAACGAGAACAATGGATTTGAAAACCTCCTATATCTAGCCAACTGCGACTTTACAACTCTTTGAGAGAAACAGTTGCAACCATTTAAGAGAGCCCCAATGCAAAGGTGTGCTTAAGTGAACTCATGGGGAGAAAATGGAAGGAGCGGGAAAGATGAAGTGCTATAACGGTCCCTCATAGCCCTTGTCGGAGGCAAGGACCGTACATCTGACTCCTCCTCGCGCCACACCCGTTGTCTCTTTCAGTCTGTACGCAAGTCATCAACGTCTCTAAAACATTCATTGGAGTCCCAGTTACGTTTCCTCGTCAAAATTCCACTTCTTTGCGACGTCCGCTGCAAATGCAATGCCCTTGGATCTCACCGCGGACGCAAGATCCGACATGCACTGACGTGCTGCCGAAATATGCCCTGCCACCCTCCCAATTCCTAGGAACGCTAACCCACCAATTGCTTCCGAAGACTGTGCGGCCCAGTGTAGCGCAACGATTGCACCCCGAGAGTGGCCGATGACGGCGGTGTCTCGTGCCGATCTCGTATCCAAAGTCCCCTGTAAAGCCGCGATGAGCTCGCCCACATCGGTGACATGGCCGGTCACAGAGATGGCATCGTCTTCTTCTCGGCCGAAGCGAGGCTCGTAGGATCGCGGTGGTCTGAGCCGCCCTGCGCGCTCGTGCGCAAGTTCGCCCATCGTCAACTACCCACCACAACTCTCTTAGCACGACACGATACCAGTATCAACGACTCAACATACCCAGGTCTCTGTTCGAAAGGGATTGACTGAACGGGGGCAGGTGACTGTGCAGGTCACTTGTGTTTAGGGCTTGTAGGTAGGTAGGAACGAAGCACGGCACAGACGTCCCTTCACTTTGGGACTGTGGCTTCGGGCACCCCCGACTTTGAAGTCTCCAAGTTGTCTTCGTTGACATCTTATGTTTCCTTGTGGGGATTTCAAGTCGAGTAATGGTACGCTGCGTGTCGTCACTTGACACGGGAGGAGTGAGAATTAAGGCGCTATAACCAGGGAGTCGTCTTGGTTGATATTGCCGATTGGTGCCCTCGAAATTTTTCATGCAAGTGATCGACAGTGGCGGTGTCCCCAGATCAGCACAGCAATATCGTCGCCTCTTAAACAATGCGGAGAACTCGCTGTAAGCGTCGAGAGTCGTCACTAGGCCACTCCATGGGAATCATTCTCGCGAGCTTTGTGGTCTCGATCATGCGGCCGAGATCGAAATCATATCGTTCACGCCGGATGCCTTTGAGTCGTTTCACTTCTGTTGCTTCTCCGTGCCGATAGGTGTCGAGTTTCTACAACGCAACCTTCTCCCACTCCGTCTCACCCGGCTCTTTCCAGTAGTCAGTTCCGTTCTCCCTGAATCCCATCTTTTGCAACACCCTCCCGCTTCTCCCGTTCGTCTTTTCAGTCTCAGCAATGAACCGTCTTACACCTCTCTCAGCCATTGCCCATAGCATCACAGCTCGAGCTGCCTCAGCAGCCACGCCCTTACCCCAGACCTTTTCGTGCACGCCGTATCTCAGCTCCACCATCTCTTCCCAGGGCGGCAACGGCTCATCACCTGCTTCGCGCTCCGGCATTGATGTTGTCGTCGCGTCTCGAACACCCGCGTATCCCGCCCATTTAACGCGATCCAGAAACCCCAGGTCAAGATCAGAGATCCGCACGAGATTCGCGGTCCCCTCCGCATTCAGGCACCTCCCACTTTGACCAGCAACAATGTCCGTGCCGTGGTCATCTGTGCGCATCCCCACGGCGAAATCGCCCATACCCCTCGTCTTCCAGCATCGCTCCATGTCACGCGTGATTATCACGTCTCTCGTCTCCTCGTCAGTCCAGTTGCGAACGCCCCAGTCCGGTCCGAATGCCATTGTGCAGAATGCCTCGCTCGCGTGCAAGGCGCTGTACAGCTGGATATAAGCGTCGCATCGGACAGCCATTGGCGTAGGGACGATGACAAGTCGCTCAGTGAGGAGGATCCATGGTGTTTGGAGGTAGTGTGAGACCTGGCACTGGGTCTGGGGACGCATGATTGGTGGGGAGTCTTGTTACAAGTGATGGTATCGATGTACTTTGCACAAGACCAGTTGTGAAATTAGGAAGCTGATACGCTAAGCGACTCCCGACGCACGGACAGGAATATTGAAGACCTTGCACGAGCAAGTCAGCTTGCCAAAGCGATGCGTGGATGGAGCGATGCCAATAACCACACGACCGGGTATCTGCAGCTTGCGACCGCTGTGGATCGTAGCTTGCATGAGCACAGAGTGTGTTGCCGCGGTGCGGGCCACAGAATGGATGTCGGAGCTCTGGTTTTTCGGACTAGCCATTGGACCGGCTCAGCAATCCGTGCTTCTTAACAGCAGCCACCACACCTCTCCAACCATTACATGCGCCCAACGGTCGCATCGCGAGACCCGTCATCTCGCCATGGATCTCACCGCGTTGCCTGATCCCACAGCAAAGCGGAAACGCGCAATACGCACCGCCTCCTGCTCCCCGGCGGGCCACATCACCATATCCACTGCCCAGGGCGCGCTCGCAGCGAGTCGGTAGATCATACTCGTCTTGAACTCATTCTAACCCTCTTTTAAGACACACAACTTGGGCCAGAGTCGTGTTACAAAGGGCTAGAGCTAGGAAGGGTCAGAGTTAGACAGGATTAGGTTTAGTAAGGTTTATATAAGGTCAGGGTAGAAGACCGTTTTCCATGTGATTAATATAGGTACGCCTTAGCGTTCTCCCAAGTAAGGTGAACTTGATCATGTCTGCTGTAAAGCTGAATGCTTACGACACGGGTTCAGCATGCAACAAGATGGTCGAGCACAATAGGGTGGAGTTGCACCGAGAAAGATGGAGAAGTCCCCCAACCAGGCTTGGCACGATCCTGCAGTCGCCGACAAGGCAGCTGAAAACCACTTGGGCTGCCTGGATTCGGGGGAAGATTGCAAGCACAGTTGTTGAGTTCGACGTAGCTGGACGACAGTCTCGGGGTCACTCGAACATTGAGAACACAGACCAGTGAGCGCGATCTTGGTAAGATCACTAGAGGTCGATGCAGCTCGAACGGCGAAATGGCAGCTGACGGTAGATGTCCGACGTATCCATACAGAGTCCGCAATCACCAGTACCTCGACTCTGACGTGAACCTCACATCACGGAAGCTGCTGTATGCATATGATACTCAGGTGTGTTCCCATAATCGAATTTAATTCCAGCTTGTGTCGGCTCCTTACTGTGCACCGACCAATCTTTTCCCATTCTTCTTCGACACCAGAATCTCATCTCTCCACTTCTCCAGATCATTCAGCGCCTTTTGCGGGTTCTTCTTCCTCATTAACAAATACCCTTGGATCTCAGCGGGAGAGAACGTATCCGCCGGAAACTGCTGTGCAAATTTCCGCGCCATCCCCTCCAGTGTCTTAGAATCGGGGATCTTGGAGACGGGTCGAGGCTTGCTGTTTGACAGGCGACCGCCGCTTGTTTGTTCTTCTGGCGTCTGGCTGTACATGCGCTTAAAAATCTCGTGGATCTGGTCCTGTGTTGCAAATGTAAAAGCGACCTGGAGATCCACTCTTCCTGGCCTGATTAATGCAGCATCGAGTTGTCCTGGAGTGTTGGTAGTCATGATGAGAACGTGGCCCTCATGGGACGCTGCACCATCAATCACGTTGAGCAGAGCGCTCAGACTGATAGACCCGGTAGAGCTGTCTGTCTTGTTTGTGGCCGTTTTAGCATCCTTGCTGGACCCCGGGTCCGCGTTGCCGCCTTCTGGCATCTCTACCAGGACGGGCTCCTCCTCGCGCTTGAGTCCAGCGCTGTCGATATCCTCCAGGAGGACAATACAACGGTCAGGGAGATCATTGAAGAGCATACATAGATCAGACTCGGTCAAGTCTTTATCGTTCAATGAGACGCAGTACACTTCCAGCCCGAAAACTCCAGCGAGCGCAAACGAGAGAGACGTCTTCCCGGTGCCAGGAGGACCGTGGAACAGGTACCCACGTCGGTGCGGAATACCTCGTGCTGCGTACCACCTGGCTGTGGCAGGGCGAAGGTACTCATTAATGTCCTCCACGATGTCGTCCTTCTGCTGTTGATCAAGAGACACTGTCTGCAGGGGACGGGATGGGCGGCATGATTGTCTACTCCAGTAGCGACTGCCGTTGCTTAGCGCACGGTAGACGCTTGTCATGGCGGTTTCTCGATTGATTTTCCACTGCCTGATGTGGGTGAGAACATCCTTGACCGGCTCTGCCGTTCGAGCGTAGCAGTAGATCTCCAAAGTCTCTCGCATGTACGATCCGGCTTCATCCTTCACACTGGAGCGAACAACTTTAAAGCGCCGGCCGTTGTGGAAGAAGAAGTCGTCGGTGCCATAGCTGAGCTCATACCGGGGCATGGGAACCTCATACTTGTAGATGCCCTGCTCGTCCTGTACATTATCATCCTTCTTGTTGTCGTCGTAGTCTGTAACTGCCTTCAACTTCCTACTGGATTTCCTGTTTTGTTGTTCGGAAAGCCAGGCCTTTACGTCGTCGAAAAGACCATCATCGTCGTGGACTTGAATAGAAGAGGTGTAGTACTCATCAAAATAGCCTTGCACCAGGTCATAGAGGTACCGCCAAGCCGCATGGCAACCAAAAATCAATGCCCATCCGGTCACAATAACTCCAATGTCGATACCCAGCAGTCGGAATGCCAATTGCGAGATGGTACTATATCCCGGAACCACGAGCTCGAGGAGTGTTGATGGCAGATTTGCGGCCGTGGCGTTTGTAGAGTTGAGTTCGTACTGCAAGTTCTGCAGTCGAGAGAAGTCCATGATGGTCGACGTGTTGATGAACGAATAAGTATCCAGCCAGGTTCCTCGAAGAAGCTTGCTGCAAATATACGTGATTGTCCTCAGGCAGCAATGAGTCAGACGGACTAAGCTTTGGTTCCATAAAGCCCGTTTCAGCGTCTTTCTCAGGCGACCTGAAGATAGATTTCCACCCTATTGACTGCGCCACTGACGCACCAGGTTAGCGCAAGGCTGCCATAGCTTAACGAGCCCGTGTCAGTGTGGCTGTGCAGTTCCTCCCCAATCAGAGGTGCAGTGAGGTTGACGTATGATACTTTTTAAGGTCTAAAGGGTCATCAAATCAATATCAACTGCCGGCGGCATAGCGACTCGTTGTTGCAAGCTGAAGATTAATATGAGGGTATAAAAGATTGGTGGGCCTTCCGCGGAAGTTTGATTGGGCACATTGAATGACTACCTAATGCATACTAGCGCGAGCGGGACTGGAAGTGGCGACACAACGGAGCATCGTGCAGCGGACTGGAGTGTAGCGATGGGCGTGCATGAACATGCACCAGAAAGGATGAGGATGTTCACGCGCCATTGTTGAGAAGACCAATTGCTGCCTCCGGGGATCGGGATTGCGATGTGGAGGACACATACGGCAAAGCAGGTGTATCTTTTCTTGGACATTGGTCCCGACTTGTGACATAGAGGGACGCTTAGCACATGTAAAACTCATCTAATGGGGTGTCTCCCACTGAAACCTGCTTGAGGAGCTCCTTGACTGCAAGACCGCGATTCACGCGCACGTACAGCAGCACCTGCCAGTGCAAAGCACACATGGACAGTTGTCTACCTGTAGCGAACGGAGAACAATAGCTCATTGTTATCTATCTGTGGCGGTCTTCTCCTTGGGAGATTGTCAGAATCATTGTCGAATTCCGTTCACCTGATCACTGTTTTGGAGTTTGGTTCCAGGTGAGCTTGCGCTGAAAACGGTGGCGGAGATTGCGATCATGGAGTCGAGACATATTAGACCAGAATCTATTAGCTCCCTTGTAGTAGCTAGAAGACAGTAGTAATTATAATTAATAACAGTTAGAGCGAAATGACTTCTTGCCTTTCCTTGAAGGGATGACCTCAGTGGAGCAGAGGCTGTGCGGTTTTAATGTCACCTAAAGGTCTCTGAAATGATACGCGATCGTGAAACCCGTATACGGTTAATAGTCGTGTCCATTGTAATTATAAAGCCCCCGTAATATTACTGCGGCCAGAAATCGTAGGTTCAAGCGCTCTGTGTCTTCTCTTGACAGCGGAACAGATCGCACCGCGATAATTGTGGAACCCGCTGCGTAAGATCTACTTAGCGCAACGGCGCTTTGCCAAACGATCAGCACCAGGTTGCCCGCCAATCGCTTGGTGTATCACCAGGGCCCATCTCCGATCCAGCACCGATGCGACGCGCGAACCAGGTTCATGCCAAATCTTTGCGGCATCTAAGCAACCTGCCTGTTATCTTCCTCGATGAGGGAAGATACACATAATTTAGAAGAAGGGCATGTAAAGTATTCTCCATCGCGCGCATTAGTTGGTCGCAGACTATTGCGAAGGCAAGCAGAGCAGGATTAGCCGTAGGCGTTTGTGAAGGTATCATAATGTCTAGTACTGCGGCGAAAGAAGCACGACTTCGCTACGCTTAAGGCTATAGGGGAGACTTTTTGTCGCTCTCTTAGAAGGCATCAACAATAAGCAGTCGAATAGTGATTAGGCAAATGTGTCTGCCATCGATACAATCCAACATGCCATCAACCCTAGTCAGTTTTGACCGCAGGAAAGATAATCCAGAGTCCGAAGACAAGGTCAGCAAGTTCGAACGCGCTATAGATGGGCTGACTTGAGACATTTGCTTTCCTTGAGATCCCATTGTAACATGGAATTCCGCCCGAAGCTGCGACCGGTGCATTGGGTCAAAAACGAAAAGATGGATTCGATGGTGTCATTATTGCCATCCACGGCAGTGACAGGGTCTTATATCACAGACTCTGCCGGTTATGTACAACGGCCATTCGAAAGATCATGCGGAAGCCAAATGTAGAACGTTTCGACTATAGTTTGAGCCTAGACTTACCGGCGGGGCATGAGATGGCAGTCCCATGCTATAGTATTTCCACCAGCGCCTCATTCGACGTGAGGTCCTCACTGTTCGCCTAGAAAAGAAGAGGGAGCGAAAAGAGGTATATAGCTTCGTCACTGCGGCGACTAGAAACAGAACGACACCTTAAATCGGTGGACCCAGACTTACAAGATGCCATCAGTTTTCAGGGGTATCTCCGTTCAATGCAAACCAACGCCGCCAAAGTCCAACCAACGCCAGCGTCCATGCCACAAAACCCGCCAGAAACAACAGCGTGCAGGAAGATTACTCTCAAAATAAAACCAAGTCCAACTCCAGCCTAATGTTCACTCTGCTGTGCCACCTGCTTCTTGAGCTTTCTAGACGGCTTGCGTGGTATGCAGGGTCGATGCAGGCGGCACTGCTGACCCACTAGATGGCTACCTTGGCGATTGCGGCGTAACTGACCTATCGGATTTTCTCGCGTTTGGGTCGATGGTGCTGCGGGCGATCTCGCGCCTCACAGCGTCTGGCTACTTGCCGGGTTTGCCTGATGCAGCGGGTTTGATGACTTCCCCATCGGGGTCACCAATGTCCTGGCATTGCTCTTGCGTCGCGATGGGTTCGACTTGTATCGGTTCCTTGTCGGCGCAAGCGGGGAGCAGGTTGGCTTCGTTAGTGAAGCAGAGGTACAACATGGCCTTGAGCCAGTTGTCCTCCGCAGCGGCGTTTCCGTTGACGGCATTATCGCTGCGCATGTGGAGGCACTTGGCGACTATTTCCTTTTCAACCTCCACATCGCCCACCCCATTCCCCCCCGAAACTCTCTCCCAGCTTAGCATCCAACCCCTTCTCCCCCTCGATCTTCCCTCCCATAGCTTTCTTCTTTTCCGGCGTCGGCACAGTAGCTACACTCGGCCCAAACACCAACTTCAGCACGACCTTCTCCTTCTCCGGCTTCGGCTTCGGCGTCTGCACAGCTTGAGCTGGCGTAGAGCGCAGAGGGGTCGGCATCACAACCCTAGCCCTAGGCCGAGACGCCGACGCGCTGGCGAGGACGGCAAGGAGATTGTGGTTCTCAGTCGGAATTGGGATTGGGGCGTAGGGCGGGGTTGTTGTAATTGTAGTTGCCGGTGTAGAAGCGGTCAGCCAGGCGGTCTTTGCAGGTCCAATCTCGATCTCGGTTGGGGCATCGTCTTCTTCGGCTACGGCCATTGGGCCCTGCGTCTCGTGCTTCTCTTCTTCTTCTGGCTCCATCGATGGGCTCTCAACGGCGTCAGGCATGGCCGCGTCCGTGCCATCTGCATTATTCCCACTCGCCTCCGCAGCCCTTGTAGCTTCTATCCTCATCAGCACACTTCCGCCACCGGAACATATCAAGGCTGGAACCTACTCTCTTCAAACTCTTCATGTGCGCGCACAGCCTGGCGCAGCTCGCACTTATCCCACCCTACATCCTCGACACTCTCCACGCCCCTCGAGTAAAAGCTAAAAAACTTATCCCGGAATCTCAACCCCTCCTCCTCTTTACCAGTGGCAGCCTCCAGCTGCTCCGTGCGAAACACATCCACGTGGCTCGTCAGCGTGTGGCTGTACCCAGCCGGCAGATTGCGCACGGTGTTCCTGGGCGCCTCAGCCGGCGTGTAGAACCATGCGCCTGCGACGAACCTCTCGCCATGATACCTCCACGCTTTGACATCCAGGAGGTAGCCGTATCCAGATGCGCTGTCAGGGCAATCGACCTTATAGATGCGAGCGCGGGGAGTGGCGTCCACGGCAGAGGGCTCGGGCTCGTAGCGGCGGCCGCCAACCAGGATCTCGAGGCGGAGGGGGAAGTTGTTGTGGGTGCGGCCGCGCGAGGGGCGGCGGCGGCGGGCGGAGGTGCGCGGCTTGAGCTCGATTGCGTCAAAGGGGGCTGGGGGGTTAGCTGGGGTTCGAAGCAACAGAACTGCCGGCGAGTTGCAGGATCAAGGCAATGGGGACATACTGCCATTCGGGTTGTCTGCGTTGATCTCCTCGTCCTCCACCTCTGTAGCCTCGTCTGCATCGGCCGGCATGCCATTGTCCTTGTTGCCCGCCGCGTCGGCCAGGCTGTCCATGTCCAGCGCGGCCTGCATCTCGGCCTCGACGTCGCTCGCCCCGTCACCCTCGTCACCAGCATCGGACGCAGCCGTGTTCGCCTTCTTTATCGCCGGCTCGGGGAAGTCAAACACGCTCGCGCTACTACCATTAGCCAGCCATCGCTTAACCTTACACGCGTACGTACCGCCTCTTGCGCGGCGAAGCGCACTCACCATCTCGCGCGCTGGCTACCTGCCCGGCGCGGCGTGGGGACAGCTCATCTAGATCGGCAGGCGCACCGCGCAGGAAGAGCGCCCGATCCACCTTTAGCAGGCGCATGCGAGCCATTACAGGTGGTGGTGGTAGGAGTTGCGGCGCGTTAGGCGTCTTGTGCCTGGGCTGGCGGTCGCGGAGCTGGATAGCGCGCTTATGCGGTGGCGCGGTACGAGGAGCTCGTCACAATTGACGAATAGCGTTAGCGCGTGCATTGCTTGGCAACATTTCGAATGTCCATTTTGCATGCGAAAAATATATTATATAGTAAAATAAACTTCTAGGAACTTCTCTATATGCTTGATTCCCTATCTAGGGCAATTGTAGAGATGTTCTAGGGGTATAGAGGTACTTTCTACCATCCTCCACCATAGAAACAATCATCTCCATAATGCTTCATGATACGGCGAACAACGTCTAGGATGCCGTTAATCCACTTATTCATGACCTCCTGCGGTAACTACTCCCACTCGTGAGCCTATTGTTTACAGCATTCGTCCGCGCATGTGGACGGCGTGAAGTCCTTTATCAGGTGACGTCGGATCCACGGCCATACATGCTCCACTACGTTAACGTCTAGACTATAACCCAGCCAAGGGAGCTTCTCTATGTGGGAGACTTCTAAACACTCTATTACGATACGTGATTTGTGTGCTGGAGCTCCATCCTTAAACAGGACCGGACGTCGTCCATCCATCTCTATGTTACGGCTACGCCGCAACTGAATGACCTGCAGGGTAATTACGATGACAGCGATGGAGATGACTGGGGTTCCGACCCGGGCAACATCGCTTATGGTGACGATGCTTACCACAACATGGACACGTAAGCATCAGGGCACGTGATAAAGTCACGTGATGGCTCTGCGGGCTCTGCGGAGCAGAGCCAACAGAGCCAGAACCGATAGCAGTATATAGAGATGTGTTGGATAGAATGATGATTAGGTCGTCACTTTGATTAGGATCTTAATGATGGGTGTGAGTTCTTGATTGTCCTCTTTACTAATGTTCCTTTTAACCATGAGTTTCTGACACCTTAATCTAACAAGAGACTTAAGCATGATAGTGTAATCTGACACACCCCCTCAGCTTAAGAGCACTTTGTGGAGTTGGCTCAAGCTGGTCGTCCTTAGGGATCAATCTAGCTTATAGGCCTCCATCTATTGCTTATGTAATGGGCTGGGCCCATACACGCGCTGCGTGATACCCGCAGCTGTCAGTCATGTGATTCCGCCCCAGAACCTGTAACTTCTGCCCCTGAAGATCCCTATCAGTATTCGGCCCGAACATGCCAATCCTCTTCTGCCTCTGCCTATATAGCTTGATCGCTCCCTCTCGATA